>NC_064243.1:120207500-120445000 GCF_003254725.2 Canis lupus dingo
TTTTTTTGGCTTCATAAGCTTTTCCAGTTCTTCAGGAAATAGAAGAAACCCTTCCCAGGAAAGTAGAGAAATGTAAACCAGCTTATGATGTGGGAAAACACGGTTTGCATTGTTTATTCCTGGCTTTTAAGGGATCAAAAAAAATATTTACAAGACATCACTCAGTAAATGTGCATTAACAACAACAACGACGACAACAACAGGAAGAAAACAGGGGGCACACTCAAAGCATTATTTGGTAAGTCATGCCCTGCAAAGACGAGAGGAACTGATTCCACTCTAACACTTTTAAAAGCTGCATGTGGAAATTTTCAATCAGGGGCAAGCATCTGCAAGGAAACAAAGTAGTAGGATAAAGCAAAATGCGTGCTTTCCTTTTCCTATTCTCTGTGAAATCACTTTGTTCTCGCCCTTTCTGATGCCAGGATGTGCCCCCCTCCTTTTAAAAAAAAAAATGCCTTTAAAAAAAAAAAAAACTTTCATTCTGAAACTTCCTTTCTGGTTTGGGTCAATTCTGCAGATTTACATGAAAGGTCCCCATCCGACCAGTTGGTCGCGAGGTCCCTGCTGGCGTCTGCTCCTGGAGCGTGGCTGGATCCCAAGCGCCTCTCCGCTGCCCAGCACCTGGAATCTGCGGTTCCGCGCGCTCTCCGCGCGGCGAGGACTCACGCATTCCCACTTCGTGAAATCACATTATTCTAATGAGAATGCAAATGAAAGGAAAACGCTGTGGGAAATGGCTCTAGATGAGTCGCTTGTCAAAAATGTTTTACTGGGGAGGGGGTGCGGCGGAGGGGCGGGGGAGCCAGGCTCCCTCCCTCGCCCAGTCGCGTTTTCTGGGGGACTCGCGTTGGGTGGCACATGGCCAAGTCTGAAGGAAACACATCTTCATTGATGTGCCTATTGTTACTGGTTCTTATTCATGGTATTTAAACAACTCATGCAGGTTTTGACAGCTTTTCCCTTTTCGTATTTACAGGAGACTTTGTATTTTGGTAAAAATTTCTGAAGACCAGCCGTCCAGGGAGGCCGGGAGACAGGTGGGGTCCAGGGGAGCTTGGGTGTGGCATCAACGGAGCCCCTCAAAGCTTGGGCCCGGGAAGGGATGCTGAACACATTTGCCATTGAGACACAAGAAAGAGGGTGGCCTTTGGTTACCCTGCCAGGTAACTAAGCCACTCTTTAGGGAGAGGTGGATACGGAGTGTGGACGACTGCAAGCGGGGTTTCTCCTGAACCATTGCACCCCTAACTCTTTCATCACATCTAAAAGTGATATCCGGTGCTATGTGGCCTTGGGCTCTTATTTTCCACGTAATGGATGAGAACCCCAGTGCTTCTGTCTCCATCACTGAGGGCTGGTCACTGAGGTCACAGGAGGTGTGTCCTTAATGTCCTTACAGCAGTTCACCTGCATCCTCGGTGCTCCGAGGGGCAGCTGGGCACACCTGCATGCAGCCCTGTGTGAGATGGCATCTTCTCAGGGTGGACCAAAGCCATGCAGGTCCCTCGGTGAACACAGGACCTGTCAGGCATGTAAAAAGGTAGGTTCAAAAATAAAGTTTGGCACGACTCAAAATAAAACAACAGTCTTGTGAGAGCCGCGGAGAACAGCCCCGTAGTGGTGGGGAGACAGTTTGGAAGCTGCCCTGTCGGTTGGCTTGGCCTCCAGGGCACGTAAGGGAACTCGGGTCTGCTCTGGACCCTTTGGACCGAGGGACAGTTCATGTATGTTCTTAATAAGATGTTAATTTTCCATAGCATGCCATTAGATTGCAACACATTTTTTAGGGAAAGATGTTATCTTTATGGAGTTGACTTATTTGCAAACTTAACATAAGCTTTCAAACCCACAGAAAATATGGCAGTGTGTTTATATTTAAAATAGATTTTAAAAAATCCAGTGAGTTACTGTGAATTTACTTACCGCCCAATAATACAGGGATAAAAATAATTTATGCTCCTATTTTAATTAAAAGCAAATCATTTTTGTAAAGCAACAGGAGCTCAGTCTAGTGGTTAGAACATGCAGTGGGAGTGGAGACTCTTTTAGCTTTCTTCTTGGCTTGGGTGTGGACTGGCTGCCTGATTGGGGGCAGGCTCTTTACTCTCCTTTTAGATTGCACCAAACTTACCGAAACCATGCTGTGTAGAGTCGCTAACCAAAGACATCCCATGTGGCAAAGTCCCAAGCCCCCATCTGGGATGTTGACAGTTGATGTCAAGGATAGAAAGAGTGCTTCAGGGTGGAAAGTCTGGCGCCTGAGCCGGCAGGGCCACATAGGATTTTCCATGTTACCACAAGAGTTGGAAGTTAGAGGAGCAGCATGTTATGTTTGAAGGGTCTCTGGTTGATTCTCTCGGCCATGCTGGAGGATATCCAGTGTCCATAGACAGAAACGTGCTGAAATCCCCTCTTGGTCCCAAGGCCGGTCCATTTCCCAGGCTCAAGAAGAAGGATAAGGTAACAAATGGGAGGAGATATGGATAAAAATAATGGTCATGAGAGATGCTGCAGCCCACAATCACACTTGCTCTATATTCCCTCATCCAACACGTGGTTACTGAGCACCTACTGCATACCTGCTTTGGAGATGAGCTGGGTCTGTGTGGACTGAGGCATCTGAGGAAGACTCCGTGGCTAAGGGAGAGTATTGACGGGACCTGAACATTGCTGAGACTCCAGAGAATTGCTGGGCATTCTTTGGGGACACAAATGAGGTACAAAGAATGGTGTCTGTCTTCCAGGGATTGCGGCCATGTTGGAGACCCAAGGCAAGGTTTCAGCCCTGAGAGGTAAATACCAGCACAGGTAGCTTTGGTTGAGTGTTGACCTTTGTGAGGTAGTCAATAATGGGGAGACCCCTCCTGTTGTCCGAGTCTATGGCTCACGTGGGGATTAGGAAGGAATGGGCTGGTGTAGACTGGTGTAAAGAACACTGGACTCCAAGTCCGAAAACTGGGTCTGAAAACTTGAATCATCTGCACATGTACTCTGATTTTGGACAAGGCTCTTCATTGGCACATTGTCTACAACCAAGGTAGGTTGAGGTTAAGATGAGATGGATGAGTAAAAAAAAAAAAAAAAAAAAAAAAAAAAAAAAAGATGAGATGGATGAGAGAGCATGCTTTTTATGAACTATAAAGCACAGTGTATGGATATAGTAACTTGTCTTACTCATTGACTTGTCATTTGTATCAGCTTCTTTTTTTTGTATATTTTTTATTGGAGTTCTATTTGCCAACATATAGCATAATACCTAGTGCTCATCCCATCAAGTGCCCCCCTCAGTGCCCATCACCCAGTCACCCCATTGTATCAGCTTCTTGTAATCCCTAGAAAAAAAAGACTTTGTATTTTCCCCCATGATGGAGCACACAGGTAAACAGACATTGGTCAGTCAGTGGTAGGTGGATGGATGAATTTGTATCGGGTGCTTCCAGAGGTGTCTGAGACTCATCACAACAGGGTGAAAATATCATTTAAGGAGAAAATCACTTGGTTGGAAAATGAACAGACATACTTGACTCTTCATTTCTACATGGTAATGAGCATGCATGTGCCGTCTGGTTTCCACCAATGTGCAAGAGTGAAGCAGGAGGGGAAGACCACAAGGGGCTCATTTTCTGGCTTCCTTCTGGGCGCTTTCCCAAAAGGGCATCCTTTCTTATCTAATAGCTCTGAAAGTTGTCTCATTCCCTCCCTTTCCCCACCAAGGCCACTAAATTTGGTGAATCTGGCAGAAAGTCTCCATAAGCTATGCATGTGCTAGGCTGTACTGATGTCACAGACTAGCAGATCAAGGGTATGACAGTCCCTGTACATGGGCCACTAAGGAGCTGGAATCTTACCTCCAGGAAATAATTAAACATGACCAACAATTTAGCTTTGGTTCTCACTGTGAGTGTGATGGAGGTAAGGAAGGGCACAGGACTTTTCACTCTTTGTAACATTTCTGGGCCTCAGTTTCCTTATTGGTAAAATGGGTAATAATAGTATTTCCCTAGAATCACTGATACATACAAACATTTGAGGAGAGATGTATGTGAATGCTAATTATTATATCAATCGTGCCCTAAAGTGATTCAGAAATGGGAGGAGTCAATAGGGGTTGGAACAGTCAGGAAAAATGGCATGGCAAAGAAGAGGAAATTGCTGGACCATGAGGTTTCCAATCCTAGTCCCAGACAAACAGAGCACGAGCTTGGTGAGTGGGAAAAAATATCACGGCCTTGAGTCCGATGAGGTAGCAGAGGTGATTCTTTCCTTCGTTGCCACGGAAGCCACGAAGACTATTTGAGAAGCAAGGAGGGGAGCAGACAAAGAAACAAGGGAGCTCATCTCCCAAGACATAAGTTTGAAATACCCGAGGGGAGAAGAGAAGGATGAGGGGAAGTTCAACCAGATAGGGACTAGAAGTTGAGAGCAGAGGGTGAGGAGCTCAGGCTGGGGAAATACTTGTGGGCCATGTACTCACTCATCCAACAGAGAGCTATGCAGCATCTTCCCTGTGCCATATACTATTGCATGCCCCTGTGGATATGGTAAAAAAGAAAAAAAAATCCCTGCTATAGGTCACATTCTAGCAGGAAGGAGATAGAATATAAATAAAATGGTTAAAGTGTGTAACGTGATAGAAGGTTCTAGATGCTGGGGGTAGGTGGAAGGGGGGGTGGTCAATTTTAAATTTGGTGGTTAAGGAAGTCTTCATGTTGAAAGTGATATTTGAGCAAAGAGTTGAAGGAGGTGACCCCAGGAGACCAATTAAGAGGCTAACACAAGGACACAGATGAGTAAAAATGATGTTTTGGATCATAATGCCTGTTGCCGCGCCCATTTGAGCTGTCGAAGAGCCAGCAGGGTTTGCTTATGGACTGGATGTGGGGTGAAAGAGAGCAAATAGTTGGGGATGGTTCCAAGTTTTGGCGCCGGGTAAAAAGGAAGGCTAAGATACAGAAATCTGTGGAGGAGTAGGTTGAAAAAGACAAAACAAAACAAACCCAGGAGCTCAATTTTGGACACATTAAATGTGCAAATGCCCATTGGACACCTAAGTAGCATGCCGGGTAAGCATCTGGATATATGATTCTTAAGTTCAAGGGAGAGGTCCTGGCTGAGGTTGTAAATTTGTCAAGTTTATCAGCATATGGATGGGATTTAAAGCTATGAAACTAAATGTGCTCATCAACGGAGTGAATATATAGAGCTAAGGAAAGAGGTCCGCAGGCTGAACTCTGAAGCACCTCTCCAAGGGGGCTGAGCAAGTAAGGAGCATTCAGCAAAGGAGGCAAAACTTGCAACCAGTGACGTCGGAGGAAAACCAAGAGAGTGTCGTGTACTGAAAGCCACTAAAGAAAAGTTTCCCAAGGAATGGGGAATAATTAGTTGTGCCGCAGAGATGTCAAACCAGCAAGGACTGGGGATTTACCATTGGATTTAGCAACATGGAGGTCATTGACCTTGACTCTACAGAGACTGGCCTCCATATGCACACAAAGAACATGATAGTGGGTTGGAGACAAAAGATCTGAATTCTAATCCGAAATTCACCACACTCTTTTCTGTGTGACTTTGGAAAAGTTACTCTGTCCTCAGCTTTGTTTTCCCGTCATCCATAAACGTGAGGTGATAGTAAATTCTGTCCACCCTAACTCAGATTTTCATGACTTAGGATACGCATACCTCTTAAGGTAAAATCAGATTGACAAATATTGACTCGAAGAACTTCTGGAAAGCTGAATGTCTCCTCTACGGTATCTTGAGGGAGTAGTAGTGTCACGCTATCACGAGTACGGCTAGCTCCAGCTCTCTACCTCGGGATTCTGGGCTGTAACTTGTAGCCGTTGTCTTCTGCTGATGGTTTAAATGCTGTTCTTGTGCAAAGACGTACAAAATAAAACACAAACAGAACGAAATCAAAACAAAGACGGAGAGCTAGAGGACATTTGCATCATAGCAACGCAAACAGCTTAAAATTTTATGAGTCACTCTTGTTCCTAAGAGACTTCCAGGCCCTCTGTCTGGTGTGGCCGTCTCCTCTGTCCCTGCCCTTTTCTTTCAGAAGCAGAACTCCTCTGTAGTAGTCCGCTTAGGCCAGGGTATGCTGTAGAAACAAACAACTCCAAGACGTCAGGGATTAACGCCACAAATGTTCTCACATATTCAGCCGCACTGTGGAGCACTCAGGGCAACCATCCTCCAGGGCTAGCTCAGCAACCCAGGCTTCATGTTCTCACCACGGGGTCTCCCCTGTTCTTGTGATGGGAGAAGAGAGTGCTGGAGAACTTGGTTTTTGCAAAAAATCCTGTGTTTTGGAGGTGGCCATGTGACTTCTGCTCCCAAACTCAGTAGTCTTAACTACCCATAGGGCCCAGTCAGCTACAAGGGGGTTGGGAGACAAAGGGAACATATAGGCTCCTGGGCAGGGATGGCAGTTTCCACCGCGTTCCTTCAAAATCCTCTCATATTAATATGCAGCACAAAAAATTTCTCCCCAGATTTTTTTCTAAAGTCCTTCCCCAGCCTTTAAACTGGTCAACATCCTCCTCTCGTCTCCGGCTTCTGTCTGAGATGGTGGGAGGAAGATCCAGATGGGGCTAACTTGTTCCATAGATAAATTATAAAGACCAAATGGGCCAATGGTTGTGAGGGTCCCCTGAAGTCTGTAAAGCATCGCAGTCATAGGAAACACGTCTAATACATTCACATGTATTAATGTAATTAATCCTCACAAGTACCCTACAAGTTAGGCACCATCATTAGCTCCACAATGACAATTAGCAAATTGAGGTATAGGGAAGTTAATTAACTTGCCCAAGGCCATACTGGCGATAAGCATCAGAGCTGGAGTTCAAGTACAGGCTGTCTGACTCCGGAATCCACACTCTTGACCGTTAGGGTCTGTTGGCTCTTTGTAGAGTTGACCACTACCCACATGGGCCTCCCGCCATCCCCACAGAGCAGATGCACCGTAGCGCTGAGGATGGAAGCAGTGCGGCAAGATGCCGGGAAGTAAGCTCTACTCATAGAGCCCCGGGTTTCATTGTTTTTGCAGGGAATAGCATGGCTGCAGAGAAGGGTGCTTTCCGGAAGTGCTGGGTGACCAACGTTGCAAATGTTCACCAATACCCACTTCTTCTCTACCTCCGGCATGGGGAGAATTACGCTTTCTCATCCTTGAAGTTACGAATGACCGTGGGGTCCGCATCCTGGCCAGTGAAATGGTCTGTCATTCAGGGTAAGAGCTACTGCTCCCTTCTGCGCCCTGTCCTCCTCGGGGACGGGAACAGCGCGCGGTGCCACGGAAGGAACATCCGACCCAGGCAGACGGGGCGGCTGCACCCCTGCGGGGCAGAGGGCTGTGTCCACGCCTTCCTGGAGCCCACGGTGGCACCGCAAGAGCAGGAAATAATAGTGTGTTTTAAGCTCCCGAGGTTTCGAGATTTCACGTGACTGAAGCAAAACCCGCCCCATCGTGCCTGATGTAGGTGGTGCTGCGCAGTGTGAATCAGCGTGGACTTGGAGGTGGGTTGGGGAAGAAGAAGGGACGGTAAAATGAGAAGCGCCTTTTTGCCTGGTCTATCTCTTTTCTGGGCATTAAGGAATGGAACTTAACTTTGAAACTTCTTCCAGTTTCACCTCGGTGGCTGGACACGGCTCCTCTGAGCCTGAGGATTGTGGTCCAACCTGCCGCTCAGGCCACGGCGGCGGTGGGGGGGGGGGTGCAGCAGCGAGGGACAGAGGGACAGGCCACGCATCCCGGGTTACGAAGGGACTGGACCTCCCGTTACATCCCTCCCTGGACTCCTACTCCTCTGCCTCTTGGAAAGGGCTGAAGGCCACGTGTAGAAAGCTCATTTCTTGGATTTCTGCCTTGGCGGCAACATTTTCCAGGTCGTCCGTTGAAGTGGAAGTTGTCGGTCAAGTTTAACCATTTCATCTTTGGGAGCTTTTCTGGAGAGTGAGAACAGCAGTGCCCCCCATCCTTTCCCCGACGTCTCAGCCACCGCTTTGCGGGAGCCTTAGGGGTGCCGGTGCCCCAGGCCGGGATGATGAGCATTTTCCCCACGTAATTGAACGTGGGCTTTAGGACACGTCTCAGATGGCTTCACGTCTACCCGCATCGCTAGGCTTGACTCCGGGGCTTGATCTGTAACGTTGGGTCGGGGGGAGTCCAAAGTCGGAGGGACGATTTGGGACGATCAGTGGGCATTTTCAATACGGAGAGGCTCTCCTGATATTCCGGCCTTCTTCCTTGTTACACTCACCAGGGCTTCCCTTTGCCCCCCTTTACTCTGCTTAGTCATGTCTGGGGTTGATGAGTGTGGCTCAAAAACTCAGATTCCAGAAGCTAAGCAGCCTCTCCCCCCTCCCCCAGTGCTAAGAAGAGAGACTTAAGGTCTGAGTCGACGCGCAGAATGATTTCTTCGGCTTCATTCCTGGAGTCCTCTCCTTCCTCACAAAGCATTTGTTCTTTTAAAGGAACCAATATGTTTGTGTAACTGATGTGAAACAAGCTTGACTCCAAAAAGATTTCGCTTAATATCTGCCTATGCATTCGGGGGGCCGGCCGTCCGCGGGGTGTGCATTAAAGGCCCTGGCGGTGGCCCAGCTCGTCACGTATGATATTGGGCACGCAAATGTGACGTGATGCCCATGTCCTCTTGAGGGTAATTCGATGTGCCAGCCAGCTCGATGGGCAGAGAAGCTATAAACACAGTTGTCACAAGTGAGAAAGAGCGCTGGGTCGACGGCGGGCTGGAGAGGCAGGCAGCATTGGAACCTGTCTCCAAGCCCTAATGAAAGTGTTAATTAGTGTGGTACAGAATTTACGGTGAGGACGGCCTCTCCGCCGGACCCCTCCGCTGACACGCTCCTCAGCCCCGCTCCTTTCTCTTGCCCTGGCTCCTCGGGCCTCCTCTCCGGGGCGAAGCAAATCCGGAGGAGGCAGGAGGGGATTGCGCAGCGGAAGGGATGCTTTCGGGGGGCCCTTTTGCTAAAATGGGAAGGGCCAGCGGGGCACAGGGCTGTCTGATGTTTATAGGAATAAGTACACATTTAATCTACATAATCATCAATCTTTCTTTATGTAAAAATGATTAGTAAATAGGGTTTTTAAGCAACTGTTTAGTTTACACATTGGCATCATAGATTAACTTATTTCTAAAACACTTGATTTTATCACTCTGCCTAATGATTTGTCACATGATTTATTGGGTAATATGATAAATCATGTGCAATTTATTGTTTATCCTATAAAGAGTGCAACAATTCATTAAACAGTGATGAAACCCAGCGGTTGTGCAGGAAAGCCCACCTTGTTGGCGGCCGCACTCGGCGGGGCGAACACTGTTCCGGGAGTGGGGTGGTCCCCTCTCTCTGTGTCCAGGTTTACAGCCAGGGGCAGTTAGGCTGCGCTAAAATTAAATAGTTTTAGAAAATAATGGTGCAGTCATAATCTTATACTCTAGCCATATTTATTTTATATGGAAAAATAAAGTCTAAAGCCTGATGGGTGTTAAATCCGTGGATTTATTTGTGATAATAAATGTGGCATTCTTTGTTACGGAGGCATTAAACTTAATGGCAATGTTTCATAATCCTGCGTGGCACTTGTGTTTCCTTTTCCCCGGCTTTATTTCAGGCCGAAGCACCGGCCGGACGTCTCTCGGGGACGTTGCTTGGGTGTTCTCCAAGCTCAGAGGTCATCTGGGTGCCCGAGGGCCCGGGGGGACGGGCACAGAGCCGAGGGCAGGGCCAGCATCGGGGTTTTCAAAGTAAGGTCCTGATCTGTGACCTCAAACCTCGTCCCAGGGACTCGGGAACCCCTTTAAAGAGGAGTTCGGACCTCGGGAGCTGGCTGACCAGCCCTCTCGTCTTGCGGGCAGAGACCCGGCATTGCCAGCTTTTCCAGGCCCGGCCTCTTGGCCTCCTGTGTCCTGTTCCTTTGCTGCTCTTTCCTTTCCGTGTAGACGTCCTTGTCTGCCCAGCCTCCAGGCTGCTTTCCTTCGGCAAGACGACCTAATTCTCTTTCCTTGGCTCTCCGTCGAAGAGAGCGCACGAGCTCGTCTGTGGCTCCGGCGTCCCGGTGACTCCTTAAACTTTGGCGGTCAGAGGGGAACAGCCAGTTACCACTGACTGTGTGGGTTTGGGTGCAGGGCCTGCGTGAGGCCAACCAGAGCTGGGTTTAGTGGAAAGAGCCTGTGCAGGGTGAACAAAGGCGGGGGCGGGGGCAGGGGGAGCCTGGCATGGCTGGCGGCCGCCTTGTCCTCCTAACCACCCAGAGCAAGTGCCCCCGAGAGTGAAGCCAGAACAGGTGAAGCTGGAGAGACCCACCCCTGTGTTAATCAGTATATTACATGCTCGTGAGCGTATGACGTCGTGTGAACCCCTGGATCCAGCCCTTTCTGACGCAGGCTCTAGCAAGGACCTTTTTTGTTCTTGGTTTTGTTGCTGCGGTTCGACCCAATTTGACATGGGTTTACCATTTAAAAACAAACAAACAAAAATATATCTCCTGACTATTCTAGAGCTCCCACCGGGGCAAGTCCCTGTCTCCCGATCAGGAAAGCTTCCCGAGCGGAGAAGGGACATTTCACTCCCCAGCCCGCTGTCTCCATCTCCACGGTGTCGTGCACGCTGCGATTCTCGGAGCACAGGCTTCAGCGGAGGTGCCCCGGGGCCCTCACCCCCCCTCGGATAGTCCTGCCTTGACCTATTTCATACACAGGGGCTCCGGGTCAGGTGTCCCCGGACGATAGTCCAGCTGTTACCAGGGGAAGCGTGTAGCGCCTCATCTAGACGGCGAGCTCCCGCACGGAAGGCCCTGCATGCTGCCCGCCGCGTGTGGCGTGTGGTGCCACGCGGGACACACTTTTCACGTGCCCGGCCCTCAATAAACCTGGATTCCTCCTTCTGTTTTGGAGGGAACGAAGACAATCTCGAGTGCGCTTAATGAAGAGGCTTCACCAAGTCGCCAAGAGGCGGTTTCCACGCAGAGGGACATAAAAGATGAAACGTGGCTCCGAATTCTTTTCTCTTCTTTACTGAGCCTGAAGTCTTTCTCCGAGGCCTGAGCCTAGGAGCCCCTGAGCGATTTCCTCGAGCAATTGTGGCAAAAGGACGTTCTGGTCTTTCCGTGGCCGGGCCCTGAGGACCTAGCAGCCCCAGCCTGACCCTTTCCTGATGCTCGCTCTTGCATGAAAAGTCCACGCACCCTTGCGCCACGGCGGGGGAGCCCACTAGCTGGGGAGGGAGGCCTGCTGGCCCCCAGCTGTGCCAGTCACACAGGCCCGGAAGCCTTTGGGCGCCTCCAGGCCCCGCCACCACCTGACTGCAGGCTCCAGAGGACCGTCGGGTCAATGCCCACGAGAGGGGAGGGTACAAGGCGGTGCTGGTAGGTCTGCGGAGGTTTGCTCCACGGCAGCGAGACAGCCAGACCGGGGGGGGGCAGCTCCTTCTTCACACGCACGGCCCACGGGATTCTCCAGCTCGTAGGGACCATGGATTACCCGATCCCGAATGTTCCTTCGACCTTCGGGACGCAAAGGCCCCACAAACTCTCAGGGCTCATAGTTTCTCTTCCCATCACGGCCCGGATGCGGGTCCAGGAGGGTCCTCCGGGAGGTGTCCGCTCGTCCCCTGCAGCTCCTCCAGAAGCCCCGACCTCCATGCAGGCTGGCTGCCCCCTCCTGGTCCCCTGGGGACTCCACCTCCCCATTCAGTGTTCTTTGCAGCACCTGGTGTCATTGTGACTCCCTGGGCAGCCTCATGGACGTCCTTGATCAATCTTCTTTGGTCTCCGGTGGGATGTGACCCCAGCGACCGCAGAGGCCCCAGGCTGCAGCCAGAGCCGTGCCTGGCACCACGGGGGCTCCATGAACAACACTGATCCTCGGTGGATGTTGTTGCAACGAATCGGCAGTTCCCCTTCTCCCGTCACAGCCGCCGTCAGGTGGCCGTGAGGCCCAGTGACGTCCGGGCCACCTTGCGGCGTGGACAGCCCAAGATACTAGGACCTGGGGACTCTAAGCAGGTGGGGGCAGGCTGGGAGCAAGGATGTTCCCGACCTCTAAGGGATCAGAACTTGCAAGGCGTGATCCCTACCTGCAAACATCTTCTTCCCCTTGCAGGGGGGGTGGCGGGGGGATGCTGGGAAGGCCTCGGGGGCCTCAGGGGCTCCCCAAAAGGGCTCAGCTGTCCGGACAGCAAAGGCTGGAGCAAGGCTCTGGCCAGTTCCTGGTTCTCCCGCCCCCCCGAGGAGCCTGTAAGTTTTGGAATGTGTTCATGCCACATCCCTCTTAATACCTCATAAAATACTATTTGCCAATAATGTCACCCTGTAATTACATTTGCTGAACTCGTGCTGCCTCCGTGTACGCTCTTTTTTCATTATGTAGCTTCAACCTTTATAATGTTACCAATTGACACCATAATTAGTATAGTTTACCGCAGCCCTGATTATGAGGGGCCTGCCTGTCAATCAGCCTCCGTCGGGCCTCGTCTCCTCCAAACCCGGGGCGCCCGGCTGCGGGGCTGTGAGCTCAGAGCCCAGGGGTGCCTGCCCGCCCGGCTCTCGGGTGGTCACGTCGCTCCAGCCTTGTGTCGGGGTGCCCTCGGCCGGGGCTTGGGGACAAGAGGACGCCCCTCGGGGCCCTGGCGGGAGAGCAGGGCGCCGTGTGCCGCTGCAGCCTCCGCCCTTGGCACGGCCCTCAACCTGTCTGGGCCTCCGCCCCCCGCCCGCGTCCCCTTCCTGCCCCACCTGCCTCCGGGGGCTTCGCACAGCTAACAGATGTGGAAGAGCTTTTGAAATAAGCGTGCCATATAAATTCAAGGTGTTTGGGAACGGTTTTCTCATAAACCTGCCAACACTATCTTCTTGGAAAAGACAGAAGTCACAAATCCACCCTCGTTTTAATTTACCCTGGTGTTTCCTCAGCAGATGGCTAAAGAGCTGCCCGCCGCGTGCCCCCCGCCCGGCACCCCCGCGGAGCCCGGGGCAGCGGCCCCCCTGGAGCAGCGGCGGCGCCCGGGACGAGGGCAGGCGCCCCTCGCGCTCCCCGTGCTCCCAGGGCCTGCCTTGCTCGGGGCAGTGGGCAGGACAGACGTCCAGAAGCCTGGATATTGCTCCACTCCTGCGACCTTGGGGGACTGCACGGCCCGGCATGGGCCAGCCTGAGCTCCAGAGGAAGGGAGGGATGTCTGCGGGCCGGGGGACCCTGCGCTCCATGGGGTACAGGACAGATGCCAGCCCGGCCCGGCTGGTGGCTGGGTCAGAGCTATCAGGCCAGTGTCGCGGGAGGTCAGGCCTTCCCTTCAGCCCCACGCAGCCTCCTCCCCCTGCTCCTGGCTCCGATGCTCCCCGAGTTCACATCTCGGGCACAAAACGGCTTAAGCTGAACATAACCCACACCTTTATTTTATTTTTTTTATTTCAAAGATTTATTTACTTATTTATTCATGAGAGACCCAGAGAGAGAGAGGCAGGGACACAGGCAGAGGGAGAAGCAGGCTCCATGTGGGGAGCCCGATGTGGGACCCGATCCCGGGACCCCGGGGGTCACGACCTGGGCCGAAGGCAGATGCTCCACCGCTGAGCCCCCCAGGCGTCCCCATAACTGACCCCTTTAATGCTTCCTATTTCCCAGGTGATTCTTCTTGGGGTACTGGGACACCAGCAGCCCCAGTGAGGATGCTCCTGGCCTCCCGGCAACCCCTGGTGCCGCAGAGCATCGCGCTTCTTCCAAAACATCCTACTCACTGCTCATCCCAGTTTTGCCCTTGGAGCAGGCCTAGATCCTCCGATTCTCTAGGACTTTGGTGCTTCTCTCTCTCTCTCTCTCTCTCTCTTTTCTTTTCCCCTTTAGCTCATCTGTCTCCATCCCGGGATCCCCGAGGTACGAATTTCAAGGGTCAGCCTTTCACACTTGTCACAGCAGCGGATAAAAATTCAGGTAGGATCTCAGCCTGCTTCCTTCCAGAAACACGTGGCAGGGGAAGCTCTCCATGTCCCGCTTCCAACCCCATTTTCCATCCCTTTCATGGCCTAACACACACACACACACACACACACACACACACACACACACACTCTTCAGGACATTGCTGCTCAGGTGACGCTGCTGGGGAAACCCGTGAGAGATCTCCCAGGGTCTGCGAGGTCCTGACGTGGCTCCAGGGGCTGGGGGCCGGGGGCGGGGCGGCCTGAGCCAGGCTTCCTCACCTGGGCCCAGGTGACACCGTGGACACTCTAGCCCTGGCAGGTCTCTTCCTCCCTGGTCACCTCCCTCGCCTTCCCTTCCCAGGGTCCCTTCTCTCCAGCATCGGGAACCGAAGCTCCTCCCGCTGACTTGCCCCTCAGCCCTCCTGACCTCCCTCGATCCTGGGTCTCTCTTTCCAAGCGCCCCAGTGCTCCGTTTGGGAGCCGGGCGGCCTGGAGACACAGGGGGGTCCTAGCAGGCGAGGCGACCTCCTTACAGAGATGCAGAGAGGCATTTTGTAAACATCAGAGCCAATTCGGGCTCCCAGAGGATGCGCGTGTAATGTGGCTTATGCTAGATTACTCTTGCTTAAGTTAGAGTCTATGATTTAGCATTCCTGTTTAGCCGCAGAATTCCACGGAGGATATTGCTGGATCCCAAATCTTTTGTCAGTGTAATTGAGCATAGCATCTTTTCAGGTTTGTATTTCAAAAGATGCATTATCTCCTCTCATCCATTTGTTCTATTTGAGCTATTCAAAACTTTTAGCTTGCCCCATCCCTCTGAAGGAATTTGAGTTTTAGGCTGATAATTTATGTTTATGCTGAGGATGTGATTTCCTTTCTGCACCGGGAATGATTAATAGACTTCTCTCTGCAAATTAGTATGGGAGAGAATATAGGTAAATCGCGAACCAAACTGAGGGTTTCACTTTGTTCCAGTGGTTTCTTCAAGCTCCTTCTTGCTCGTGTTCCCGAGACGCACAATTCCACCCGGACCGTGAGCCCCTTGGCAGCCCACTGAGGCCCTCGTCCTGCTTTCCTGTCCCCTGTCAGGCTTCCTTTACCAGCAGGGATCAACAGACCGCACCCCCACCCCCCACCCCTGCAACCTGCTGCCTGTTCTCATAGGGCCGATAAGCAAGGAATGGTTTTCACATTTTGAAATGATTGGAAAAGTCAGCAGAAGAATAACTATTCTGTGGCATGTGAGAGTTAGGCGAAATTCTAATTTCAGCATCTCTAAATAAAGTTTTGTTGGAGCACAGCCACACTCGCTCACCTACCGGTTGTCTGGCTGATTTTGCACCATAAAGCCAGAGGCTGACTTGTTGCAACAGGGACCCTATGGCCCGCAAAACCTAAACTATTTACAATCTGGCCCCTTTGCAGAGAAACGTTGCCAACTCCTGTGTTAGAGAAGGAATGAGAGCTCGCGTGTGCCTCAGGTGGATGGATATTGGGGCTTGGGGTTGGATATTGGAGCAGTTGAGTCTAGTGACCATCCTAAATCGACCACTCTGCCCCGGGAGTGTCTGCTGAGGTTGAGGGGATTGGCTCCAGCCCAAGTCAAGCACTCCGACTCTGGGCAAGGCCAAGCTGAGGGAAAGGATCGAATCCTTTCAATCACACGGATTGGGAGTAAAGGAGCGGGACGTTATCCACGGGAAATTAAAATGTGGCCACTAAAGGATGAGTAAATACCCCATGTCCATTTCATTGAGCCCACAAATTTTAGCCTAAATCCGTTTCTGAAGTTAGTAGGTTCCATTTGTGTCACCTGGGCCCCTTACGATAAAGGGCAGGCTCAGAGCAGCTGATCCCTGTAGACTAGCTGGGAACATCAGCCTATAGCTCTAGGGCTGGCCTGGGGGCTCCCCCAGCATTGGACCAGACACCCTCTTCCCTTAAAGCCAAGACTTAGCAGATCTCAGAGCTTCAGATGGACTTTTCATGTCTTCCCAGGAGTGATGAGGACTGAGCTTTTGAGTCACAGAATGGTGTGCAGCCGCGAGAGAGGATGGGCGACTGATCTAATGGGGCAGATGCACCTCTTGAGGAGCAGCCTTCTCTGAGGTGGAACGCAGGCTGTGCCATCTGGCAGACAGACACAGTGGTGGGGTGCAAGGCCAGGAGGTGTGTGCCTGGATTTGGGGGCAACCCTGACACTTCATGGTCTATAGGTCTTGAGCACATCCCTGCGTCTCAAGGAAACCGGGGCCTTTCTGAACGGGAGGCCTAATGACACCTGTTCTCCCTCGGGTATTGTAGAGCATCACCAAGATAATCTGGGTAAAAGCACTGTGTAAGCTGCAAAGCGATGCACGGGTGCTGCTGGGGGTTCTGGTACCCAGAGCACGTCCTGCTCTGCCAACCAGTAGGACTTAGGGGG
The DNA here is from genome assembly GCF_003254725.2 of Canis lupus dingo. Taxonomy (NCBI): domain Eukaryota; kingdom Metazoa; phylum Chordata; class Mammalia; order Carnivora; family Canidae; genus Canis; species Canis lupus. The sequence goes on from NC_064243.1 coordinate 120,223,871, forward strand.
AAAAGAAGTAGGGCACCGTGCGGGCTTCCTTCCTCACAAGCATGGTGGAAATATGTTTCCTCTCTTTCATAATGCTCATCCCAACAGCCACCGAGGCAGATAAAACAAGTACCAGTAGCCCTATCGAGGAAGGAAAAGCCTGAGACTGCGGCCATGGGCGCTTTGTCTAGGGTCTCCCAGTTGGGATAACACCAGGCCTCCCAGCTCTCGATCTAGGCGCTTATGGCAATGTTGCCTTCAGAAACAAAGCCTGGAAGACGTCAGAGCAGCCTGTGACTGCCCTTCCCATGCTGGACCAGTTGTCAGTGGGACACACATGGCAGCCGGCAATGCTAACAGTATGTCCTGGCCCGGCCCCATCCGCCTGCCCACCCACGATGCCAAGGGAGGTGGCTGACTGTGGCAGGGAGTGGTCCGGGGCAATGGTGGGGATGGGGTTCTCTGTGGGTGCCCTCCATGTTACAGACGACTCTGAGGTTTCATGGACAATTAAACAGATCCAGAAAACAACATGTGGCTGCCTGAGGTTTAAAAGAATCAGTGCGTATGGATTCAATTTCCTCTGTAGCCCAAGTGTGTTTAAGCATAAAGGAGGAAGTGCCTGGGATAGATGAATTTAGAGTGTCTGAAGTCTCTGGTCCCCCCATCTGACTCTCTGTGATGCCCCTTGCTTTTACGTAGTTTCCACTCTAGGTCTGCGGTAGCCTCCGAAAGGCCCATCTACCAGCATCAACCGATTACACCATCGACCGATCTCTTCGCAGCAAGATGGCTCTCCAACACTAGTTTGTGGGGTGAACCCTGCTTTGACCTTCCATTTGATTCTTCAAAATGGGTCCATTTGGGATGCTTCCTGGTGGTGCTTCCTGCCCACGTGAAAGGCAGCGGGAAACAAACCAGGTGTCCGAGATGCTCAGAGCCAGACATCTCAGCTGAGCCCAGGGGAGCGGTCCCGCGTAGATGAGAGCAGAAAAGCATGCGTGGCAGCCTGGTGGGGAGTACTTCGGGCTCGAAGCCCGTCTGAAGAAAGATCTTTGCATCAGTTCAGGAAAATTGGGACAAGGAAGGAGGGCTCCAAGGAATAATGGTATGGTGGGTTAGAGAGGGCAGGATGATACAGCTCTTTCCTCAGATCCAGTCAAGCCTCCGCACATGCCAGGCACCGGAACACCGCCCAGGACTTCACAGAGGAAAGCACATGAAGGAGGAGAGGTCTTCATAAAGGCCATCAGTTGCCAATATTCTCAGCCCCGAGCAAGGAGAGGTCCATAGGGGGTAACAGGCAAGAAGGTCACTCGTCATTGGAAAAAGACCACAGGTCCTGCCATTGGAGTCAGGAGGCAGAGAGGAGGCACCCACAGCATATGCGTTTGTAGTTCGAAGACCAGGCTTGTCCTGGGTCCTGGGGGAGTGGGTGCAGGGGCTGCACAGCTTCCTGCTGCCCCCAGTGTGGGAGCTTCCCTGGTGGACAACCCCCAGCTCACTGCAGTTGTCCGGGAGCAGTAAGAAAAGTGAGGAAAGCTCCACAGGAGAGAAGGGGGGACAGGCTGCCCTTGGTCTCTGTTGATGAGGGGAAGAAGGCAGAGGACTTTGTCTCCATGTGACAACAGAGATTTGTTTACTCGGGAACTCATTTTCCACAGCCCCAGGTAGAAAAATTAACCCATCCATTTGCTATAAATGAACCAAAATCCCCTCCCTGAGGCTTTCATGAAATTCTTGCTATTTCTGCTCTTTAGGAAAAACCAATAAGGTGATGTTTGTTTTTCTGGGCTGTGAGGTTTGGAGGCAACTTGTGATGAAAGATGAGAAGAAATCTCTCAAAGAAAGTTCCAGATGTCTGAGAGTGGCCAAGACTAAAGGGGGCTGGGGATGGGGCTGGCCTGGGGGTCAGTTCCCTGGGGCAATAAGCACGTTTCAGAGCTCCCAGTGGGTTTTGTTACTGGCTGAGAAACTGGCAGCAGCCACTCTTCAAGATTGTTCAGTCTTCTTCCTCTAGTCACTCCAAGAATGGATCTTTCTCAGAAATAATTCGGTGAGATTACTCGCTCTTTCCGGCATGACTGCCGTCTGCCGTGATGACCTCTTGAGTCTCAGGAGACGAGAACATTAGGGCATCAACTTCTTGGGATTGACAGCTCGGCTGGACTACCAGGTGAGCACAGCGAAAATAAAGGGCAATAGGGGGGTCCCACCATTTCTGAACATCTACAAAGGGCTGCAGGGCAGAGGTTGCACAGGGAAGGCTGGGGAGTTTCATGGAAGTTCTAGGATGTGGAGGAAAGAGAGGACGAGGAAGCCTGCCTGTCAGGAGGAGCAGGCCTTCCTCTCTCGCTGAGGCAGTGACCTGGGAAGGATTCAGAGATGGTCACACACACACCAAAAAAAAAAAAAAAACAAAACCCCAAAAACAAAAAAATCCTAAACAAAAAATCCATGAAGACGCCAGCTGAGTGCTTCCATCTGCAGCTCTGATTGAATTATGAGGAAAGAAGAGGTTTGGGGAAGCTGTTGGCGGATCTCAACCATGTTGTGGCAAATGAGGCCCTTTGGCCTTTTGGAAAATCCATGCTTTATTAAAATAAATTAAAAGAGATTGAGTCCTTCTGTTCTCCTCTCTTCCCTCCATCCTTTGAGGCAGGCACATGCTGCTCACCATTGTTTTACCTTCAGATAGCTTGCACTGTGGAAGGGCAAACCTGTAATTACCCTGCCTGCCGAAAGTGATGGCTGTCGCTTAAGAGAAAACCTGACTGCTCTCCTTCCTCGGGGTCTCTGATTTGTGCCAGAGCATCTGTGTGTAATCTCTTCAACTAGAGCTTTGTCTGAGCCAGCCCAGTGGCAGGGAAATGACAGGGTTGCTGGTGGCCAGATGAGACAGTGGGAGGGGCACTAGGTTGGCTCCTGGGATGCAGGGCCTGCATCTCTAGGCCCCCTCCCACCCAAAGGAGGAAGCTCCTGGTGCGGAGCATGGTCCTTGCCACCGCCAGGGAGAGCTCACACCCCAGGTCTTTCTGCTCATGTGTCTCGCAAGGAGAGGAGGCTCCTGGTCACCCCTTGGAATGACTATCCAGCAATCTTGTCATGACTTAGGATAGGAGCCATGAAATTAGAGCAATGCTCACCGGTCAGAGCAAATGCGATTGCAAGTGTGAGAAACCCAACTCAACCTGGCCTCTCTGGAGAAGGGAATTTACCAATTAATTTATTGGTTAACAAATGTCCAGAGAATGGGCAGACTCAACACAGGCTTATCCAGATGTTCAACCACACCACTATGGTTTCACCCCCACCTTCTATAGATTTGTCTGCCTCCTGACCACAACATGACTTGACTGCCGACAGCTCCCGGGGCAGCTTTCTTCTTTCATCCCCTCATTGGTCCTGCGGAGGCCACTTGTGGTCATTAAAACGACAGCACTGGTTGGGATATTCCATTATCCTAAGTATCTCAGCCAGAGTCCACTCCTGGCGCTGGTGATGGGTCTGGCTTCATCAACACCATAAGGAGACTTATGGAATAACTTTAGGAAAATAATGGAAATTATGGGCTATTGAAAAAGGACATGGGGAAAGTGAATGATAGGCGGGCTGTGGATGGACAACCACTGCATACTCTAAAAGATTCCACTGGAAGTCTCTGTTTTGGTGAGTGGTAGAGAAATGGATGCTTTCTTACCTGTAGTCCGGGCCACCCTGGACACAGTCATTCTAGAATAATTAGGTCAGAAGGAACCTCAGAGAGTACCCTGTTCTTTTTGGAAGCCAATGTGGGGTTTTCCAGGATGGAACCATCACTAGGCACAGCCTCCAGGGATGGGAAGTTATTACCTTATGAAATGTCTTAGGGAGAGCTGTCCCGATGTAAGGGTTTTGCCCTTATAGGTAACAAATTCTTCCTTGTATTCTTCCTGATGTGGGCTTCAACTCGAAACCTAGTCTCAACTTTGGGCATTTGCTTATCCTGAGTGCATCCCCTTGTTCTATAAGGAAAGTGATGTCCTTATACTTTGTGGTGACATCCATCCCACCCAGGAAGACATTCCGTCCTACATAAAAGTAGAGTTTCCCAACTCCAGATATTTCTGCGGCCTCTTCTCCTTCACAGCTTACCCATCCCGAGTATCATGCGCTCCGAGCTTGGCTCACCCAAGCTCAGATATTGGGAACTAACCATGGCTCACTGTGTCATGACAGCTATCTTGGGCATGATAGGACTGCAGTCTCCAGAGCTGTACATCAGTGCCTTAGATAAAACAGTGAGGCTTGAATTTGACCTGTGGAGGAAAGAGAATTGGAGGTAAGAAACTCTGTCAGAAATTCTCCCTGCCATGTAGGCAATTGTCTACTTGGCCTTTGCAAGTTCCAGGGGAAAGATGATGTGGTTTCAAGAGACAATTTTTTGATGCAGTTTCTGTCTTTGATCCCTTGGCCTTTGCAAAGAATTTTGTTTTCTGGATCTGCCTCTAACCTTCTAAGGGAAAAGAGGGATTTCCTTGAGTTTAAAGGTGGGCGTACTGTCTGTCTTTCTATCTGTCTCCCTGTCAGACAGACAAAATTTTGGCCAGGAAGTAATTACAGCAGGAATAGGTACAAATACCCAGGGAGAAAACAAAGACCAAAATCCTGACATTGCGACAACCTGGAATAAGCTTTGATTTAAGGAAGAACGCACTTTTTAATTTTTTATTTTTTTAGAGAGAGAGATTTGTAGCAATTAAGAAGAACTCAAGGAAATAAGAGAAATAATTTTTTTGGAATTATGTTTTTAAAAATTATTTGTATATGCCTAAATTAGTATCAATAAGTTATTATCAGAGGCTAAGGTCAAATAAACTTTAGGGGTAACTTCCTGCTATTGTAGGTTCTAAAGAAGGGAGATAAAAACTCAGTTTTTAAAGACCCTTGCGACAGACTAGAATAGTCACTGGAAAAATGGAAAACTAATCAATTCAACGTACTTTTCTGAAATGTGGGATTTATTGGGCATCTGATCTGCATCCAGAATTGCATAGAGTTTGGAAATGAGCAAAAAGATGGCAAGGTCTCTGCCCTCAAGCAATCAGGTAGTAAATACTTACTGAGGCCCAGTAAAAATCATGTGTCAGGCAATGCCTTGGAGATATGGTGTCTCACAAGCATATGCAATACTAGATTGGACGGATGGATGGATGGATGGATGGATGGGTGGGTCTCATACTCTAGAGGGGAAAAAATAGATTTTTTTAAAGAAATAGAATGCAAGGGTGGGATATTGAGAGAAACTGAACTTCATAGGGAATAATGGGAAAGGTCTTACCAGGAAATGAGGATTGGTTTGGGAACCAAGAACGAACAGTTTAGTTGGGGTGCTGGATCAACATTGGGCACAGTTCAAAGTTTCCTCCAAGGAGGACTCTTGGAAACCATGGTTATTTCCTTATAGGCTGCAGATCCTCTATTCCAGTACTAAATAAAATGATTAGAGTACTACTGGAGTTTAAAGATGCATGTCACGGATTTTGAAGAATTTCTTCTAGGAATAGTCTGTCTGATGGTAAACACCTCTTGCTAAAACAAAACAAAACAAAACAAAAAACCCCACTAATGTAAAAAAGTAAATAGTATATATTCTTGCAAAATCTCATCTATATCTTCTAATTTGGAGGAGAAATAGCTGATGCCAAAAGACCCAATAGTTTGTAATTACTGAAAATTTAGAAAATAAAGACAATGAGATCACTAACAAATGGAAACTCCTGATGTGCAATGAAAACAAAACTAGAAAGAATTCATAGCCCTAAATACACTCACTGTTAGGAAGTAAATAAATTAAGCATAAACATACATTTTTTTTCACATTTCAAATATGGGCAGGTTATTTCAAAATTTTAATAAGCAGAATAGCTCCATGTTAAGTGCTTTATAATTTATTTAAGAAAACTAGCAAAGTATTGATATTAAAACTGGACTATATATCACAAAAGTGAAAAAAAAAACCCAATGACAACAGACTATCTAACTTAAGGATGTAGACTTAAGTTGTTAAATGTTAAAATACTCAAATCAAACCCAGCATTAGAATCAAAATCCTCACTGGCCAAGGAAATATATTTATTTATTTATTTATTTATTTATACTTTATTTTTTATTGGTGTTCAATTTGCCAACATGCAGAATAACACCCAGTGCTCATCCCGTCAAGTGCCCCCCTCAGTGCACGTCGCCCATTCACCCCCACCCCCCACCCTCCTCCCCTTCCACCACCCCTAGTTCGTTTCCCAGAGTTACGAGTCTTTATGTTCTGTCTCCCTTTCTGATATTTCCTACCCATTTCTTCTCCCTTCCCTTCTATTCCCTTTCACTATTATTTATATTCCCCAAATGAATGAGACCATATAATGTTTGTTCTTCTCCGATTGACTTATTTCATTCAGCAGAATACCCTCCAGTTCCATCCACATTGAAGCAAATGGTGGATATTTGTCGTTTCTAATGGCTGAGGAATATTCCATTGTATACATAAACCACATCTTCTTTATCCATTCATCTTTCAGAAACAATTGATTCAATATTAGAAAGTTTATTAATATATTTAATAATTAAGTAGAACAGAGCAAAATGAAAAAAAATTCTTCCATTTCTGAAAAGGCATTTGATAAAATGTAAAAATCATCTCTATTAGAAGAATTAGATTAGGAAGATATTTTTGAAACTTGTAAAAATGCATCTTAACTCTCTCACCACCACCTTATATAATTATAAAGTATCCAAAGTATTCTGTTAAGGCTGAGTAATAAATAGTCACAGTAATCAGCATTATTTGAAATTATCTGGGAGACACAGCCAATGCAATTAGGAAAGAAAAAGAAATAAAAGGCATAAACATTGGGAGAGAGAGAAACATCATTATTAAAAGACAGCAATCAGAATGGTTACATGCAGAGAATCCCACATTTGAACCCATGCAGGTACAACCTAAGGACAGATATGTCAGATCTAGTCATCATCTAAGAATTAGTAATAAAGAAGGTAATTAGAATCTTATTAGGGATCTTTGTGACTCCAGAGAGATATTACCATCTATATTATCTTAGATTTTAGTTACATAGACTTTTCATGTGCATATTCAGAAGAAGCTGGAACTGAGAGAGAGTAGTCATTGAAGAGGTATTGGGGAGGAAGTCACCCACTTAGTGGGAGTACTTACCCAACATTGTTGTTGAGGGGTGGTGTGGGTAAAATTCACCTTGGGTTCTGAATTCTTTTTTGAAGGGGGAGAAAGTGTGGCTCTTGAGCCAGACTGCCTGAAACCTATGGCATAAACCCTCAGTTTTCTCATGTATAAAAGAAGATCATAGTTCATTACAACCTTGAATGATTGCAAAGAAAACCCATGCAAAATGTGCCACTGTATCAGGAACATAGAGATTGACCCCAAAATAGCTGTAGTTATTTTGCAATCTCCGTTTGATAAATGTAGCTATCTCCCTGTCGTTCCTCCTATAATCACTAAAGAATAAACAGTTAATAGAATACAAAAAAAAAACATATTTGCAATTTTAAAGAACAAAAAGGAAACTCAACACACAAGAGAAACTGTAGGATCCTAGGAAATGGGAAAAGGTTCCTGTGTTCTGGAGTTCCATGGAGAAAAGTTCTCTTCCACCACCTGGAAATGAATATGTTTTGTGGTATGGCCAGCAATGGCCCTTGCTGAGCAATTTTAGTTGTCTTTCATGGTATTCCAAGCACAATTTTTAAATAGGAATATTGAATAGAAATGATTTTTCAAAATATGGAGTACCTAAAAGGAAATAAAGCAAAGCAAAAAATTATTGAGAAAAATCAATGAAGACATTAATAAATGGGAATAAAGGAGTGGAAAACTATTTCTTTCCTAAGTCAACTTATAAATGTAATACCATTCCAATCAGTCTTTAAAATGTATTTTTGGCATATTGAAAAATTTCAATATATTTTATTTAGAAGAATACATGTGAAGTGAGCAAAAATAGGCTGAAAGGGAAAAATATTTAGAGAAGTCTTGCACCAGACATTAGAACATACTTATGGTGTCGCATTGTTTAAAAATGGATAATACAACAAGAGTCAATGGAAGAGGATAATAAAATCATAAGTAGACCTATAATCTATAAAATTGCTTATTATGTGGAATAGGTAGTGTGATTTGTGAGATAATTAAATGGTTCTAGGAAAATTGCTTAAAAATTAAAAAAAAAAATTAGTTCTTTATCTTTTGAGGTTGGGAGAGTCCTTCCCACACATAGTACCAAAGTCATAACGTAACTTATAAATTTGCTTAAGGCTTTTGGATATTAATAGTACAGTGTACCAAATATCATTGCTGAGTATCTCTGGTTGATAGGGCCACGGTGATTCTTTTACTTTGTGCTGTTTAACTTTCCAGGTTTTCTGAATTTCCTGCTTTGAGCTTGTTACTGTGAAGAGAAATAAAGGTAAAGAGGTTAGGGGTACCTGTTCATTGGAACATTATTCACAAAGCCAAGGCATGGAGACAGCCCAACTGTATGTCCATAGATGAATGGATCAAGACACGGCACCATGTATCCCATACAATGGAATGTTATTCAGCTTTAAAAAGAAGGAAATCCTGGCCTTTGGGACAACATAGATGAAACTGGAGGGCATTATGCTAAGTGAAATAAGTTAGGCAGAGAAAGCTGTCTTACTATATAGTGTTATTTATATGTGGAATCTTAAAAAAAATCAAACATATAAAAATAGAGAATAGGATGGTGGTTGCCAGGGATTAGTGGGTAGAGGAAACAAGGGAGAGGTTGGTAAAAGTTACAAACTTTAAATTGTAAGATGAATAAGGTCGGAGGATGTAAGGTATAACACGAAGCCTATAAATAACTATAGTTATGGTGACTATAAATAACACTATATTGTATGATTGAAATTTGCCAAGAGTGTAGAATGCAAATGTGGTGTTAAGTAACTCGATGGAGGGAATCCTTTTACAGTGCATACTTGTATGAAACCATCATGTTGTACACTTTAAATATTTTACAATTGTACTTGTCAATTGTCCCTCAATAAAACTGATAAAAGCAGGGAGTAGGGTAAAGCATATTGGTGCAGGAGTTCATGGAACATAGGCTACGCCTTTTTGAACAAGGTTGTTCTTGAACCTTGAAAGACTATTTATCCACAGATTAGGAACTATTGATCAAACTTCTCTGATGTGTAAAAGAGTGAACGTCCAGTTGTTGGGATCTGGATGTGCTCCAAATGAGGGTGAGCTACGGTGGATCCCAGTCAATGGGCAGGCAAAAGAGCAGCCTGGTCGGAGAGAAGGGAGTGTGGGATCCAGAGAAAAGGGAGACTGTGAACTAGAGCAGCCCATCCTGGGGATGGATATAGGGCCTCTCTGCAAGTTCCCCTTCCAGCAGGATAAACCCCAATTGGCCACAGTGTATTATAATCTTAGTGTATTACTGGTTTCAATTTATTGATATTTTGTTAAAGATTTTAAAACCTGTGTTCACAAGGGATGTTGATGTCTATTTGTGGTTTTTGTGATATTTTTGTTTGGTTTTGGTATATGGATAACATTGGCCTTGTAAAATGAATTGGTTAGGGCTTCCTCCTCTTCAAATTTTTGTATAAGTTTGTGTTGGATTGGTATTAATCCTTCTTAAATGTTTCCTAGAAGTTACTGGAGAGCCTCTCTGGTCCTGGAGTTTCTTCTGTGGGAAGGTTTTTAGTTGATGAATTAATGATCTTTCTTAGATACATAGAGCTATTCAGGTTTTCCATTTCTTAGTTTTAGTAACTAACTGGTAATATTTCCTAATTATTCCTTTTAAAGCCTTTAAGATATGATGTGGTCTCCTCTCTTTCATTGATATTATTGTTAATCTCTGCTTTCTCTTTTTATTAGTAAACATGCAGCTTGATCAAATTTGGTTTTTTAAATATTTTATTTATTTATTCATGAGGGGGTGGGGGCGGGCAAAGACACAGGCAGAGGGAAAAGCAGGCTCCCTGCGGGAACCTGATGTGGGACTAGATTCTGGAATTCTGGGATCATGCCCTGAGCCAAAGGCAGACACTTAACCATTGAGCCACCCAGGTGTCCCTCAAATTTGCTTGTTTTTTAATAAAGCTCTAGTTTTACTATTTTTTCTTTATTTTTGTGTACTGTTGAATTCTGACTGCACTTACCTTTTTTTAAATTCCTGTTTCCTATTTACTTTACTTTTATTTTATTTTTTAACAATAAATTTATTTTTTATTGGTGTTCAATTTGCCAACATACAGAATAACACCCAGTGCTCATCCCGTCAAGTGCCCCCCTCAGTGCCCGCCACCCAGTCACCCCCACCCCCCGCCCTCCTCCCCTTCCACCACCCCTAGTTCATTTCCCAGAGTTAGGAGTCTTTGATTTTAAATTGCTTTTCTTTTTGCAAATTTTTAAGGTGAGAGCTTAGATCATTGTTTTTGGAACTTTTTTTCCAAGTTTTTAGCCTTACTAATTTCCTTTTTTTTTTCCCCAAAGATTTTTATTTATTTATTTATTCAGGAGAGACACACAGAGAGAGAGGGGGGGGGGGCAGAGACACAGGCAGAGGGAGAAGCAGGCTCCATGCAGGGAGCCCGACGTGGGACTCGATCCTGGGTCTCCAGGATCATGCCCTGGGCCGTAGGCAGGCGCTCAACCGCTGAGCCACCCAGGTGTCCCATAACCTTACTAATTTCCTTCTAAGCTCTGTTTTAGCTGCTTCTCATACATTTTAATATAGTGTGATTTTATTTTCATTCACATTAAAAATATTTTCCAACTTCTCATGTAATTTCTGCTATGATCCCTAGGTTATTTAGGAATATTAATCAATTTTCCAAATATTTGATAATTTTTCCAAATACTTTTCTTTGTTTTTTTTTCAAATCTCTAATTTTGTTGAAGTCCGAGAAACTTTTCTATCTGATTCCAATCTTTGTAAATTTATTAGTGATATTTTTTATGGCCAAAGCTATAGTTGATTTTGGTGATTATTCTCTGAGTATTTGGAAAGTATGTGCATTCTGTTATTTTGGATGGAGCGTCTGTAAGTGTCAAGTTGGTTGATAATGTTGTTCATATCTTCTATGTCCTGGCTAATTTTCTGTCCAGTCATTCTATCAAGTAGTAAGTAGGAGGCTGAATTTCCAACTATAATTTTGGATTTGTCCATTTCTCTTTTCAGTTCTGTCAGTATTGCTTTGTGTATCTGGAAAGCCTGGTATCAGATCCATACATATTCATAATTTTTCTGTCCTATCCCTCTCTCTTATTAGCATGTTCTATGTTTTTGAAGTTTACTTTGTCTAATAATAATAATAATAATAATAATAATAATAATATAGCTATTCAGCTTTATTTCAGGTCTCCAGTGATGTTGCCTCTTTTACTCCAAATGTTGGTCATATATAGCTTCTCTCTATTTTCTTGGTCAATCTAACGAAAGATTCATTAATTCCATTGTATTAAAAAAACAGTTTTTGGTTTTGTTGATTTTTTTTCTGTTGTTTTTTTGTTGTTGCACATGCGTGTATATATTTCATTATTTGTCACTCATTACTGTCATTCATTGTTTTTTCAGGTGAAAGCTTAGATTATTGACTTGAGACCTTTGAGTTTTCCTATTATGAGCATTTAATGTGGTGATTCTTAAATGGGGGTGTTTTCCCCCTCCCCAGGGGACATGTGGCAGGGTCTGGATATGTTTTAATTGTTCTAGTCAGTGGGAATAGAGAAATGAGTAATACAGACAGATAATCCCCTTAGGAATTTTTGTTATAATGGGAGACACAGCAGTGAACAAGATTAGAATATATAATATAATGTCAGGCAATGATAAAAATCAAAGCAGGATAAAGAAATAGAAAATGATGAATATGGGCCAGTTGAGACTGAGTGGTCAAGGAAGACTGCTCTCAGTGATATTTCAGGAGATACTTGAATGAAGTAAGGAAAAAAGCCATGTGATTAGCTGTAGAAAGATTTTCCACACAGAGGAACAGCAACTGCAAAGGCTCTGGAGGGGGTGTGTGCTCAGTACATGGGGAAACAGCCATGTGATTCATGTTGTTGAAGTCCAGTGGTCAATACAAAAGTGGTGGAAGAAGATGCTGAGAGTATTGTGGTCAGACTGTGTTGTGCTTTAAAGACCATGGGAACGGTTTTGGATTTTATTTTAAGTGTGATAGGAGAAGAGTTAATGTTTAGATTAGGAGATGTCATGAGGATCACTGTGGTTGCTGATGTGGGAATAGAATGAAGGGCATCAGCATGAAAGCATGGAGACCAACTGGAAGTTATTGAAGTCACCCAGATAAGAAATGTTAGTGGTTTGAGCTAGAGAGATAAAAGTGGAGATGGTTGCAATTCCAGATAAATCAGAAGGGAGTACATGAGATTTAAGAATGGATTAGATATGATATATTAATGAAATCAAGGGGCCAAGATTGACTCCAGCGTTGTTCCCTGAACAACCTGGTGGATGGTATTACCATTTACTGAAATCAAAGGTTTGGTTTTGGCTACATTAAGTCTGAGAAGTCAATTGTTCATCCAAGTGGAGTTGTCAAGAAGCAGTTGGTTACAACAAGTTTAGAGGCCAAGGGAAAATTCATGGCTGGAGATATAAATTTGGAAGATTTTTACATAATAAAATCTATTATTGCAATTTACTGCATTAACAGAGTAAAGTAGTAAAACCATTTATTTATCTTAATAGCTGTCCCAAAGCATTAAAAAGATCTGCCATCACATCATGATGAAAATAATAAGCTAGGGATAAAAGGAAATGTGAAAAGAACCCAACAAATATACAAAGTATTGGTTAAACATACACATTCCCATTAAAGTTAGAAAACATAAAAATGCATTTTACAATATTTTACTAGATGTTGTAGCCGATTAGCAAGGAGGAAAAGAGAAGGGAAAACATAAAATTGGAAAGAAAAAGAATCCTTATCTTTACTTGAAGAAGACATAATTAACTACTTTTAATAATCCAAGAGACTCTATTAACAATTGAGATAATCCATTAAGAATCCATTGGTATTGATATAAGATCTCAGCAGAGTGGCCGGATATAAGATTAATATGCAAAAGTCAAAAGCTTTTCCGTACACCAGCAGTAACCAAGTACAATGCATCTTGTTCGAAATACCAACAACAAAAACAACAAAATCTATAAAATATTGCATCTTACAGTAAATAAACCTAATGATAATTGTGATAGGACTTTATGAAAAAATCTAATATTTAATAAAGATTTGAATATAAATGAAGAATAACTGGGAATATCTATTTTAAAAATGTTGCTTCTCCCCAAATTATGTAAAAATATAATGTATCCCCAGTCAAAATTGCAGTGAGACCATTATGGAAATTGACAGGCAGGTTCTAAAATTCAAATAGAAGATAAATGCTCACGGACAGCCATGTGGTTTGAAAGAGATGATCAAAAGAATGGACTTTCACCACCTGATATCAAATTTATGAAGCTCTAATCATTAATGAAGTGAGGTGTTACTTAAGAATATAAAATAGATAGGGGAATAGACAAAATTCCAGAATAGACCCTTGTATGTATTGTAACTATGTGAAGCACTAATATTTGAAATTAGTAGAGAGAGAAAGAGGCACTCAAGAAATTGGGAGAACTGGTCCTACATGTTAACTATCTAGCTAAATATCTAACTTGCAAAAGTCACAAAAGGAACTTAGGATATATTGAAGACCTAAATGTGCACACATGCGTGTGCACGCGTGTGCGCGTACACACACACACACACACAGAGAAAAGGAGGCAGAGAGAGTGATAAAATTTTAGAGTGTCAAAAGGAATTACAAGGGGATCCCTGGGTGGCTCAGCGGTTTAAAGCTTGCCTTTGGCCCAGCATGTGATCCTAGAGTCCCGGGATCAAGTCCCACATCAGGCTCCCTGCATGGAGCCTGCTTCTCCCTCTGCTTGTGTCTCTGCCTCTCTCTCTCTCTCTCTCTCTCTCTCTCTCATGAATAAATAAATAAAATCTTAAAAAAAACAAACAAAAGGGAATACAAAATTTATTTTAATAATTATAACAAATATAGAAAAGATGGATAGATTAGAGATTACCAAAGTTTTCAAAATGAATATAATCAGGAAACATCTCAAGTGACACTGGAAGAAAGTATTTGCATCAAATATGGTGCGGATTATTCTAAAAAAGTGCATGAGAGTGTTTATAAATCAATAAGCAAATTCAAGCAGTCTAACAGAAATGACAAAGAATGCTTAAATAGTTTAAAGCAAGTCAACCAATTTGGAAGGCAGAGAACTTTACCTTAATGATTGCTTTTGCAGGATTGATCATAGAGAAGCATTAGAAATCAGTACAAGATACAGTCGACCGTGTTCACCGTATTCATTGAAACATCATAAATAGGAAGGAAAAAGCCTAAATAGACGGATAATGAACACTACAGGTGAATTGTTGAATAAACAATAGCACCGAGTGTGATGCCACATTTTTAAATGTCAATTAAAGTTTTGCATTGTTTTATATAACTGGTATGTTAAACAAGCATGACTTAATGACAATCAAAAGGCAGCTTTATTTTTTGTTAACTACCATCCCTTTAAGCTTTATTCAGTGGGGGCATTTTTTCCCCTCCGCCTGGTTGAAAGTGACAATAGGCCCCAGACTTGTGTGTGACTCCCAGGTGAAGGGAGGTCAGGGGCGTGGTGAGTGGGACTCCCTCTGGGAGAACGAGTATTGGAGAGGAAATTCTCCTTATGAACCTTTTCACTCGCTTCCCTCTAGACTCTTTAATATTAATCTCCAAATGACAATATTGGGAGTTGAGGAACACATTTTCCTTTATGCCCATTGCATATTTTTCATACATCAAATCCATAAGAAACTCACTTTGACAATCTGTTGCTTTTAAAAAATGTTGAGAATTGTTCCTCAATTTTTTCTTCTTCTATTTAAACCAGAATCACTACTCCATATGCCCAGCTTAGACGCTGCCTACCCTATACGAGTCTTTTCCAAACCCCCATCTGGATGAATCTCTCTCTCTCTCTCTTTTTTTTTTTCCTTTCTCTCCTTCTTGATGCATTTGATATGGCCATGTTATTGCATTTGGCATATTATATATAATTAGTTTTCCACATCTCTTTCTCCCCACTGAACTATAAGCCTCTGGAGGGCAGAGGCGGTGTCTGGTTCAGTTATGATCTCCTGGACATATCTCACAGCCCTAGGCACTTAATAAATAGAATTTTAAGAAATGCTCCTTTGACCCTCAGCCTTGGCTCAGGGAAGGGCTCAGGAAATCAGGTTTCTTAGGCTTGAGTGTGAAGTGAGAGTGAACTTTTTTAACACCCCATAGTCAGGAAATGGAACACTTCATATTAGCATATACATTTAATAAATGACAAATAACATCAAACACAACATATTACATGTGCAATGTAGCATGTGCGAAGCTGAAAATGATTTTCCTGAGTGCTGGGCTCTAATCAAGTTCTCTAATGTTGCATTAACATGGGTCCTTTAGCTTAATAGATCCTCTTGATATTTCTTAGACATTTAAGAAATGGAATAGACTCAGTCATATCCTAGCTTAGAATGCATGCAACTAATTTCTCCCTGAAACTCAAGGACATCTTCCAAAGCACGATATGGATTCCTGGATTCACACTGATAAAAAAAGAACTCTTTTGAAGGCAAACAAGACTTGCTTTCACCATCCAATATCAGTCCCAATTTCTAAGTGGAGACCTTCTTCCTGACTCATCTCTGAAAAATAGACCTGTCAAGTCCTTGGCATTTTGTTCTGGGTTGTCCAATGGTGGTTTTACTATTTTTTTTTTTTTTATCCTTGGAACTGCCAGGGACCTTTTTATGTCTTGAAAGTTATTTGGATATTTCTTTCCTTGCTAATGTTGGCAAAGTATTAACACATAAGGGAGGGGCACGGGCGGTCTTGTGCGGACGATGCGTTTAGTTCAAAGCTCATTGAAAAATGATGCCCTTCCTGGGCTCCTCTGATCAGCCTCAGGCTCTCTGAGATTAGTTTTAGATTCATAGACTGTGGCCATGCATTGACCATGGGGTTCTGGCCTCTGCACAAGCAGGAAAATGTCCTTTCCCCCTAGAAAGGCCTTTTGTCCCATGACAGTTATTCCAAAAAGCATTAAGTGAAGAGGACAATTTTAGACATAAAACAATCCACAGCTGCTTTTCTCCTTCAGGAGGAAGGGAAGTTGTGGAAAGTGATTCTTTAAGAGGCTGTGGCTGTACCTTTGCACCTCTCAGTCTTGGAAGTGTGGCCAAGTGTGTGCCTAGATATTTGAAAACTAAGCTCTGCATCCAAAAAAAAAAAAAAAAAAAAGAGTGAGTCTGGAGATTTCATCTCAGTTTTTGAGGTTGGCTAGTCCACACTGGATATTCTCAAGTTTTGGTGTCTTTGGGCCCTAAGGGAACACGTTCCCTCCTTGATGCCCTCAGACCTAGACTCACTTTCAGTTCTGATAAACCCTCGTTCTTGGACCTCCAACTAGTTCCTCACCCTTGTTTCCTGGGCTGAGTATGAGTATCATTACACCCACCTCATTAGTGATTTTATGAGCAAGTAAGATGCTGTGTACAAATACACTTTGAAACAACATATCAAGACGTTCCAGAAGCACATTGTTAACATCATCCATATTAGATCTCCCGATTGATACAATAATAGTGTAAATTCTCCGGGCACCAGGGTGACTCAGTTGGTGAAGTGTCTTCCTTCGGCTCTGGCCATGGTCCCAGGGTCCTGAGATCGAGTCCTGCATTGGGCTTCCTGCTCCATGGGGAGAATGCTTCTCCCTCTGTCTCTGCCTGCTGCTCCCCAGGCTTGTGCTCCTTCTCTCTTTCTCTCTCTCTCTGTCAAATAAATAAACAAATAAAAAAAATAAAAAAAAAATAAACAAAATCTTTTTAAAAATAGTGTAAATACTCAGTTTTGTCTTACACGCTGCCAAGTTTTCACTGTGTTTTCCCCAATTTTACCTCGTTTTTTTTTTGTGTGTGTGTGTGTGTTTGAACGCCATTGGTGTGCTCTCTGTCTAGAACCATGGGACGATAGTAGAAAAGGGACCAGGCATATGACAGAAAAATTATGTTCTCAGAGTGTGTGTATTAGCTGGGGAAATAGAACTAGCTATGTGTAACCACTTACAAAATTGTCATCTTATTTAGACTGATAAGATTTACATGGGTCAGGGATAGACACGTGTCTCTCCGCTTTGGGTGAACAGATGGAGGCCAATTCGACCATCCGACTTTTGAATCACAAGCGTCTCTGTTTCCACAATGAACCCATGATCACCCATTCTAGATCGTTCAAACACGAAAGGCTCTCTTGCTACGTTTCTCAGATTAATCTGCTTTCTCATTCTTACAGATTTATTTCAAAACCCAAACATTTGACTTATCCCCCCTAGCAGATGGTACCTCCTCCTGCTTTATTGAAAATGTAGAAGAAATCATACAGGGGCTAAACATCGTAGCCCCAAGGCCTAAGCCACCTACACCTGTGCAGATCCTCTCCCTCCTCCCTCCCCTCCTCCCCTCCTTACTGTTGGATCCAGGGGGCTCTTTTTCCTCTCCAAGGTGGCCTCCCTTTTCCATCATCCCCCAAGCTTTGGGCCCCCCGCTCCTCCCTTCACAGGACCCCGATACTATTTATATATTCCCTTCTCATTCTTATCTTTACAACTACTCTTCCTACCACGAGGCCCTTCCTACTGGCTGTGAACACAATCAAATTTCCTATGTTAAAATAAGCAAGCAAGCAAACAGACACACCTTCTTGTACTCCGCATCTTTCACAGCCAAACTGGAGGAAAGAGTGGGCTCTACTTTTGTAAAGAATGATCTGTGCCATTTGCACCTTTGTTCCTATTTCCTCACCCCCTCTTCACAATGACGTTCGCATCATTGGCTTCCACCCTCATTGCTCTGCCAACAGTGTCATTAGTTCATCAATGATCTTCACGTTCCTAAAGCCAATGGCTGTTTTAAATTCTTTACTCCCTTGACCCTTAGCAGGGTCACCGGGGACCAATGCATCATCATTGAAGTCATCTCTTCCCTTGGATTCTGTAATGGCACATCCTCTTCGTTCTCTGTCACTCCACAATCTCCTTTTCAATCTCTTCTACTTAACTGTGAAATACTAGAGTTGTCCAAAATATTTCCTACCTGTTCCCATCTTTTTTCATGGACAATCTCCTTAACGTTTCTCTTTGTAGTTCTGTATACCTATAGCGTCCACGTTTTTATCTGCAGTGAATACCTCGCTGCTGAGCCCTGGGTTCATATCTCTGACCAGCTTCCGTCTTTACCTAAATGCTTCTCATGCATCTCAAACTCACTGTGTGCAAAAGAAAACTTGCGAGTTTTCTTCTCAAATGTGACCCTCATCTCTAGTTTCTCATTTCCAGTGATGGATCCCCATGCCATCCAGCTCAGGAGAGTTCTGTTCCTGACATCTTTCTCTCCCTGCTTCCATATCCAAAATATTGCCAAATCTCAACGTCTTATCTCCTGATCTATATGGAATGTGGGCTCCCCCTGTCCAGTGCCATCACCTTAGTCCATCGTGTCACCAGTTTCCGTGATGTGTCCAGCATGGTCATTGCAAATGGAAAGGCTCGTTGTGATAGAATAACATTATTTCTTTCTACCCCCCGACTTTAACTCACTCAGCCAGGCATTTCACACTCAGTGCCTCAGAAAAAGAATGACACAAACAGCAGAGTGCAGAGAAAAGAAATCTAGTTGTTGAGAATCCAAAATTAGGCTGAGGAGGGATGGAAAGGAATTAAATGCATGGACAACAGATTTGGAAGAATGCCTATAAATATCCCATATCCCAAACTGAAAAGAACTTTAAAGATCTCAGGGATGTGTGGAGATAAAGGGGCCATAACAAGAGAAAGAGAGAGGTTAGGGCTTGGAGCAAAAGGACCAAACTTTCAGGGGCCGAGGAGAAAGGAGCAAAAGGAGCCCAGCCTCCTCTCCATGACCTGCACTCCTGGCTGATGACCAAGAGGTGTCCAGTCTCCACTTGAGCAGGGATGAAAGCTGTGCCACCCTGAAGATGAACTCCCTGAGTTGTCTTCCCAGTAGATGCCAGTGGTTGGCATCCACGAAGGACTCCTCTCCCACTTAACCCGTTGGCCACCAGCAGGAGGGAGGCTTCCATCAGAGGCTTTGCAAAATCACATCTGACTCACCCCTTGGTAACAAACCACTTCTGATGGCCCAGGAAACTCCTATACCCGTGGAAGGAAGTTGGGGCTCTGGAGCCTGCATCCTGGTAGAGGTGGAGAAGCCAGAACTGCCAAGAACTCTGAAAAAAAGCAGCTGCCATTTGCTTGTCTACCTTCATCAACCCATGGCTTCTCAAACCTTAGCATGACCTTCGGGCACCCTCAAGTGTCTGGCCCCTGCTGACCTTCCTTGTCTCGCCCCAATCCTATCGCCCTCAACCTCCTCATTCACAGTGTTGGTGAGCCACCGGGCTTTGTGTGCCTAGGACTCTGCTCTTGCCTGGAAGGCATCGTACCCACCCTATTTAGCTCTAGGCTCTGCATCACTCCCTAAGGAGAGCGTCTCCTAAGGCCTGCAGCTAGATCAGATTTTTCTGCCACCTGCTTACACAGAGCCCAGGCCTCTTCTTGTGCCCTGTTTGTAATTAGACACTCACCAGCATGGTGATTTGATAAATGGGTGTCCCTCTGGCTAGACTCGGTACTCTGAGCTATTTAAAATATCTTGTGTTTTCTGCTTTATATATATTCACCAACTCTGCCCTACATCTCACCACCCTTTGTCAAATCACAGACCACACACCTCTCAGAGTTAGTTCCCCGGGAATCGCAGGCTTCTGTCCTGTTGTATGGAGTTTGGGGGGAGATCCGATGAACAACGGGTAAACTGTGAAGGGCTAGCCAGATGTGCAGGCCTGTGCTTCCCGTCCCGTGTGTGAGCAGAGGCATCGAGGAGCTCGTCCTGGTCAGATCTTGACAGCTCATTGTCAGCCCCTTCTCCAGGACCTTTCCCTCCCTCTCTTGTCTTATCTGTGAGGTCTGTTGTCCAGGGATATTAGTAATTCAGTCTTCAAACTCACTTGCCACATTTCTTCTTGCAGGCTACCTTTGGTTAACGTTTTTTTTTTTTTTTTCCCTTTTTTTTTTTTCTTTGATGTTTTGTTTTTCTGGTGAGCCCGGCAAGCCACTCTTGTGTGCGCCATGCTATATGAGGTTTTATTGTATTGCATTGTTTACGCCTTGTCTGTGACAGGTACTAGCAGCACTTACCACCCTGTGATTTTCCAGCAGTGAAAATAATAGAGGAATTTCATACAGGTAAAATAATTAGTGGTTTAGACAAAAATATGAATACAATTTGTCACACAGCGCATTAGCCTTTTTTTTTTCTTTTGGTACAAGTGTCAGTTTCTGGGGTTACCAAGACAGATTCGACAGCATTTTATCCTTTTAGCTATGAATTAGGGTTTCCCTGTGGCCCTCTGGCAGCAGACGGTCCAGACCGCAGGTTGTGATGTCTGGGGTCCATGCATGAGCCCGAAGTACCAATAACACGGGGTGTTTTAACAAGTCTTGACTCACTTGGTGGCGTCCTTATGTTTGCCTTCCCAGGGTGGGCAGTAGCAATCCAAGGGCCCTTCCCGTCTTGTGTGTGCATCCCCCTCACCTACAGCCATGAGACAGAGTGAACGGTGGTGGACCTCAGAGGAGCCTTGCAGATTTTGCCCAACCTCAATCCAGCAAGATTTAGGAGAAGGAAAGAAAAGGAACGCCCAATTAATACTGAATTTCAGATAAGCAATAAACAAAATCTTAGCGTTTTCCTGTCTCATGAAATATTTGGGACATCCTTACACTAAAGAGGTTTTCGTTGCTTGTCTGAAACTCAAATCTACCTGCATGTCCTGTATTTTATGTGCCAACTCTAGTCACACTCCCTCAGTTTCGAAAGTAGAAGCAGGGACACTCTGGTTGGGGGATGTTTCCAAGAGCCCCCAGATCCTCGAGGCTGATTTTGTGGGTTTTAGCTTTGCTTTCTCCCCCTGTGCACGGGGGCCACACTTCACCGCCCCTGCGGTTCCTTGTGTGGGGTGGGTCGGGGAGGTGGAGGCCTGGAGTGGGGTCTCTAGTCCCTATACCTGTGTCTCAGGATCTCTGGCTGGGCTGGGCTGTGGGCCTGCCCCCCAATCTGGGCTCTTGTTAAGATTCTGACTGTCCTGACCCCCTACTCCCCACCGGGGAGATTCTCCTTCAGAGGGCTTCTGTTCCCCGCCCCCGCCGCCCACAGCGCCCCATCTGTCCTCTCTGCTCTGAGCCTGAGGCTTCCTTGCTTCTTTCCTTTTCTCCCTGCTGTGAACTTAGCGACTTGCTTCTCCTCAGCACCCTTCAAATAGGAAACGGTGAGTGTTTGCCTTCCTTCTGCCCTTGAGGGCATCTAGAGCACGCACACTAGGGGGTGGAGGAGAGGATGGCTGTGCCTTCAGCTGGGGAGCCTTCTAGTGACAGGACATGCTAAGTGGGGACACACCATTCACATCCATTCCTCTGTGACCCCCCCCCCACCGTGGTAAGTGTGCTCACACCCACCCAAGGCACCCTGGGATTGAGGACAATCTTAGTATTTCAGGAAGTGGAAGGGGACAGACAATATGAGTATTATGTACACACACACATACATATACACACACCTGCACACTTCGGTATAAGCAAAAAGCCCCAGCTCTGATTATCATCGGCTGATATCCCCCTGGTAAATAATCCTGGTCTTTAAAGTCACTTGTCTCATGGCGGGACTCACCTGGCAGAAAGCCACCCAGATGATAAGCCAAAGCATGGAAGGCCGGGTAACATTTCCTCTGAAGGACCCGGCAACAGTGGCCCCAGAGGCATAGTTAGGGACAGATGTATGAAGTAGCAAGGGGCGGGGATTTAGGGCTCTCTTTCCTGAGGGTCAGAAGGAAGAAGAAAAGGAAATCTATATTTTTCACATATATAGATATAGATATGAAAAATGAGAGCCAAGTGTTTCCACACCGTGGGAACGACGTTCTGTGCTCTCGCCGTGGAGCCCGGTGGCTGCGTGACAACAGGTGCGGTGAACTCTAAGGGCTCCAAGATGGTCAGGAAGGCAGCGCTGGGCCCCTGACTCCCAGCCCACTTCTTTTCAGCATCGCACTGGCATCTCGGGCGCACTGATCAGAAAACAAACACAGGTTAGAGGCATGAGGGTAGGAAGGGAGCAAGTAGAGCGATTTCCTAGAGAAGGCCCGAGGTGGGTTTGGGGGTGGGCAGTCAGGTGGGGCAGGGCACAAAGGAGAGGGTGGTTCAAACGGGTCAAGAGAGGGGTGTTCTCCTCTCCTGCTACCTGGGGAGTGAGGAGCAAGGACCTTCCTCATAGTTTGCAAAGAGTCTTTTTATTATTATTATTTTTTCAATACATGTTCTTGAGTGACACAACCCGGAGAGTTCCGTGGGGCTCCTCGCTGTCCCTCGCGTGGATCTGGGCCACTGGGCCTTGAGCTCTGGCTGTTGCAGTCCTGGTGTGAAGACCAGCCCCTCCCCCTCTGTGCCCCCTACTTGCCTCGCAGGAGACAGCGGGCATCTGCAGCGGGGTTTGCTCCACGCCACCCTCCTCTTCTCTATTTGCCTCTGCCAGCCTCTTGGTGGAGAAATCCCGACCCCCAGGCCTATGTCTGGAAGGGTTGGTTCTGGGCAGCTGGGGTGGCCCAGCAGTTGAGCATCTGCCTTCCGCCCAGGGCATAACCCCAAGGTCCTGGAATCAAGTCCCATATCGGGCTCCCCACAGGGATCCTGCTTCTCCCTTGGTCTGTGTCTCTGCCTCTCTCTCTGTGTCTCTCATGAATAAATAAATAATTTTTTTTAAAAAAAAGAAGAAGGGTTTGTTCCAGCGATGTCACTGGAGCCAGTCGGAGGGAGAGGGCTGCCCACGCATGTGCGCTGCATGCATACGGGCCTGGGCGTGTGTGCGGACATGCATATACATGGAGTCATATATTTGCACACGTTTGGGCAGGAGAAGGCTGCATAGTGCTTGCCGTGAATTTTCGATTGGGCGCTCTCTGCCATTACCCCGTGATGGACATTGGTGGCTAGGGCTTTACCTCGGGGATCCCTCCAGGGTAGAAACGCCGTCCCTCGGGGTTTTGGAGAGGGGAGCTCCCGCGGCGATTGGCTCGACGGCGATGGAGACGTATGTGCATAAGCAGTGGAAATTGAAAACCCGGTTAAGTGGATGCAAAGCCTCATTGGGAGATGGGGCCCAGGACCGCAGGCAGTGTTGTCAGCAGAGGCTACCTGAGGTTGGGGGGGACGCCTTGTTGGCTTCGAGGCCTTTGGGAGTGGGCTGTGGCGACTGAGACACGTGTCTGCGTCCGGCTCTGACCCCCCCAGGGCAGCTAGGGTGAGACCTCAAGAGGTGGTGACAGGAAAGAGGGAGCGGGTGTGTGGGGGGGCGGGGATGCGGAAGGGGCGGAAGGGAGAACACGGGCCGGAGTTCCAGGGATCCCAGCCGATGCGCAGGGGCGGGGACCCAAGGTCGTCACGTGGGGAGGCGGGGCGGATGGGGGGGCAGCTTGCTCACCGCGCTGTAGCACTTGGGACTTCCAGAGGAGGGATCGGGGCCCCCCAAGATGCAAGAACCTGAAACAGCCCTGCTGGTTGTCATGGGCTTCGTGGGGTCACAAGGCCACAACAGGCGACAGGCTGCTCTGGCCTTTTCCAGGGAGACCCCTCCCCGGCGTGTGACGCTGTGAGCTGCAGCTGCACCGGGTCCTGCAGGCAGGCGCAGGGATGGGGCGCGGAAGCCCCGCGGTGCACTCAGCAAGTGGCAGGAACCTGGCTAGAGGGAATCCACCGACGTGCGCGACCAGGAGCCTGCTGTCCTGACAGCCCTGGGCCGCTCAGCTCTGTTCCCAGGGTGGCTGCAGCGGCCACAGCGCCCGCACCCACCCTACAGCGCAGCCTCGGGGACAACCTGAGCCTCCGTCCCGCAGTCCGTCTGCATCTCGCTGGCCCTAACTGGGTCTCGGGTCTAATTCCAAACCAACCACACCGGACAGATGGGTGTGAAGTGCTGGTTGCTTGAATTTTGGCTCCGTGGCTCCAACGTGGAGTGGGGCGTCGGGCAACTTATGGAAAAGCACAAAAAGGGCTGGGGAGGGAGGTTTCTGGGAGCAAGCTGGAGAACTAGGGTACAATTTCCAAGTGAAGGGTGAAGGGAGCTGGAGGTGGAGGAAGGGCATGGAGGGGCCCATGGAGGGACCTGGCTGTGGTCCCCGCTGCATCAGGGAATGTCGTGAACCCTGGCTGCCCTCTGGACCTATCCCTGTCTGGGGTGGACATACAGGTCCCTTTAGCTCTGTCCCAGATTCCTGCCAGACCGGAGGGGAAAATCCACAAGAACGTTAGGTTTAGCAAAGGTGGCTACTTCATACTTCACAGGCCTCATCCAAAGTCATTCATAAAATTAAACTTAAAAAAAATAAATAAAAAAACCCAAAGGCAACGGATTTCTCCCAAGGTCTAGGAAGAAGGTAGATGCACAGATTGCTGATGAGCGGTAGGGGTGATTTCCACTGCTCTTCCTTCAACACCAAACGTCAGCAAGGCCTTTGGGTGGAAGGGTAAATTTTGTGATTTCCAAATCTGTTGGGAAGCGTAGAGTGCAGCTCATGCAGGCCAGGGCAGGCGTATGATGGGTGCTCCTTAGAATGAGCGTCCTCAGGTTGGCCTTCATCTGGGAGGCTCCAACCCACTGGGAGCAGCCTGGTTCCCTTTGCTCTTCCTTGGGTCCCTGGTGGCTGGAGAGGGGCTTGCCCACTGCCACAGCGCTCTGTGGACACTCTGGTGGGTGACGGACACACAACCAAAGTGTCTCTGTCCTTCAGCGGCTTCCAGCCTGAAAGCCATCAGTCAATAACTCCCCCCACCAGAGTATAAAGTGTTTGGCGTGTGCCGCCAGCCTCGTGTGCAGGAGACCTAGTGCCCATGAAGGACCAATGACGTCCTGCCCCAGGAAGCAGCACTTGCCCCAACACGGGGGAGAAGGGGAAGAGGAGAGACGATGCCTCATGGCACAGAGACAGGTGGAAAGGGAAGTGGGCTCCGTGCTCAGCGACATGTCTCCTTGTCCCTCTCCTTCCCCCCAGCCCCTCCCCTTCTTCCTCTCCCAAATCAATCAATCCAATTAAAAAAAATAAGGTCATATTTCTGCAATTTTATGATCCTTCAAAATGCTGCTCCAACCACGTTGCTCCCCTGCTTAAAAATAGGTGTAAGAAAATAAACTCCTTATCTGGCTTCCTATCACCCTTGAGATGAAGTCCAGGATCCTTTCCCCAGCCCAGGAGGCCCCAGATGATTCTACCTCTGCCCGCTTCTCCACCTCCCTTCCCACCTATCTCTGTGCTCCCATTACCCCCGAACCACACCCATTTAGTTTCACAGCCCCCACCCTCCCTCACACCCACTGCCCTCCGCATTCCAGAACATTCCACAAAGCTTCCTCTGAGATCATGACCTGAGCCCAGATCAAGAGTTGGATGCTTAATAGTCTGTGCCACTTGGGTGCCCCCTAACCTGATTTATGTTTGAAAAGATTAGTCTGGTTCCTGGGTTCCAGGGGAGCAAGGGAAGAAGGAAAGAGACCAACGAGAAGCTGCTTTAACAGTTCAGATGAAAGGGGAATGGAAGAGAGTGTTTGTAAATCATATCTAGGATAAAAGACTTGTATCCAAAATATATAAAGAACTGTTAAAATTCAATAATAAAAGGTAACCTGATAAAAAATGGGCAAAAGCTCTGAATCGACAGTTTTCTGAAGAAGACGTGAAAATGACTGATAAGCACATGGAAAGATGCTCGACGCCATTCTTCCTTAGGGAAATGCAAAATCTAACTACAAAGAGGTAGCACTTTCCAGCCCCACCGACAAACAGCGCACGTAAGCTTGGCCCAAAGTCCTCGCCGATGGGCACCTAGAGGACAAAGCACAGACTCCCTACAACATCCTAGGCTACCTTCCCTTTCCAGTTCTATCTTCTGTCCCTCTCCCCCACCAGCACAATCCTATCCCACTGCCCAGCTAGGACTTTCCTCCTCTTACATCCCAGCACTTGAAGACAAACCTGTTGTGCTCTGAACTATCGAGTTCCTGCTAGTCCCTCTCTGCTTCCCTCAGTGGCCCGGGTGCTCTGGAGGGCAGTGGCTGGTCTCAGAGCTGTGTCCTCCACAGAGGGCCAGGCGGGAGCGGGTGGTCGGTTAGGACGGCAGCCTGTAGACCTGCCTGTCCCCCACGGCACTGTCCTCACCATGGCCTCCTCCCATGGGTGCCCACAACCCTCAGGGATCACCAGAGGCAGGATTGGCCAGAGTCAGTGCTGGAGGGCAAGTGGAGGAGTCACGGATGATTGATGCACGGCCAGGGGTAGCCTCACTGGGGACAGAGTGACCTGGGACAGAAAGGCTGACCGAGAATAGGAACCAACATGGGGATCCACCCACCGAGGTTGCCTCCTGGAAGTGAGAGAAGGAGAGAGGGGGCCAGGGACCATGTACCTGCAGTGTGTGCATCCACGTGGGATTGGGATGGGGAAGGGGAACACGCTGCCCACTTTGGGTGATGAGCACAGGCCCTCTGTGCCACTGGGGGTTGCCACCACTCTTCATCTCCTAGCCATGAGCGCTTGCCACCTGCTAAGGTCATAGGCCACTGACTCCTCATCCTCCAGATGCGGTCCCACTGTTACCTCCTCCAGGACCCCTCTCTGCACTCCCCCCAGAGAAGTGAGGGGTCTGCACCTCATTTGTTCTGCTATCTTTTGGCCTTGCTGCATCTGAGCCTTGGTGATAGTTCATCCCTCGATTGGGGTGATGTTTCAGATCACTGTGACATCCCCAACCTGGCACAGAGGTACCTCGCCCTTACCTTATGCTATCAGATTCCATGGCACTCCTGCAAGTCAGACAGTATGGGCTCTGGTGCCCATCATACAGAAGGGGAAACTGAGGCCGCGTAGCTATGTGAGGCAGGACAGAGACCCGCACTCTGGGTGTCCTGGTGCTTTATTGCACAGCACCTTTTGTCATCTCAGTGAGGAGGATAAATCTTCTGCTGAGAAAGTCCCCTTGGTGCTGTGCTCCCGTGAGCTATGGGAGAAGCTGTGGTGATGCTCAGATGGGAGGCAGGTGGCACTGGGGCCCTGTCAGAAGACACTTGGGGGAGATGAGGCGTCTGGGATAGGGAAGCTGGGCGAGGCTGAGAAGAGTTTCCTTTCCTAGTAGTGGGAGACACAACACACGTGTGCATGTGCACACGTGCAGGTGCACGCACAAACACACACACAGGCACGTGCACACATGCACAGCCTCCCTTTTCTGGAACTCTCCAGCCCCGACTGTCACCTAGAATTGTTCTGACCACCTGCTGAGGCCCTTCCCCATCCTTTGGGGGCGTCATTAGAACACACGCAGCAGCCCCAAGGACCTCCAGCGAGGCGTCCCCGACGCGCACCCTCAAGGAACGATTTCTTTACTCCCCTCCTTGCAGGGTACAGAGTGGACCAACTTCGGGCCCAACTTCGGAGAAAGCAGTGTCCGAAAACTTTAATTTTAGAACCTTATCAAATTAAGAATATCTTGTCTTGATTTAAAGAATAGGTTCACACTTTGAGAGGGCGTTGAGTGTGGGCTTGCTTTGGACACAAAGTCCTTTAGTACCGTTTTATGACATCATTAAAAGAGATTTTATTTATTTATTTGGGAGAGAGAGAGAGAGTATGAATGAGGGAGAAGCAGAGGGAGAGGGAGAAGCAGATTCCCACTGAGCAGGGACCCCCATGCAGGACTCGATCCTAGGACCTCGGGATCAAGACCTGAGCTGAAGGCAGATGCTTAACCGAGTGGCCACCCAGGTGCCCCTATAACATTTTAAAAACCAAACTCAGTCATATATACATAGATTTTAACCTGAAAACACCCATAAAGGTGAAAAACATGCACCGGTGCCTCTGGTCCCACCCGCCAGAGACAATCACTCTTAATATTTTATTGCATAATCTTTCACCTAATATGTAGAATCGTCACAGATTTCACGTGCGGTCGACACTTACACAAGTCACGTTATGCAGTATGTTCATTTATTTCATTTTAAAGACAGCCTGATGTGCATCTGGCTCTTCAAGACACAGGTCAGATGATTTCAGATCCTTTATTTATTTATTTATTTATTTATTTATTTATTTATTTATTTATTTATTGTGGCCTCTGCAATTGTCCCGGAAGAACCTTGGTCCCTCTCACTCGGAGTTCCCCAAGTCCATTGTCGCACGGTCTCTGAGCCTGGAGACATCCTCATACTTTACCA
Source organism: Canis lupus dingo (assembly GCF_003254725.2). Taxonomy (NCBI): domain Eukaryota; kingdom Metazoa; phylum Chordata; class Mammalia; order Carnivora; family Canidae; genus Canis; species Canis lupus. The sequence goes on from NC_064243.1 coordinate 120,252,362, forward strand.
CCCACTGCACCTGCGCCCTTTCACTGGTAAGAAAGAGGATGGGTGACGGGAATCATGAGCACACATCATCAAGAAAATAAGGTGATTAACGTCTCCTGAGGAGTCTATAAGTGGTTTATGTCTCCATCAGGGAAAATCCTCTGGTTTTCTTTTTCCAAGGCGTTGACCGAACAACTCACATACTTTAGGGGATGCTGGGGAGAAAAAAAAAAAAATCTGATTTAACCTCTGTTGATTTTTATTAAAGCCTTGGTCTAAATACTTTGTCAATGGGAGCCTTGAAAAGTCTGTTCCCGCCTCTCAAAGTCCTTCCCGGGCAAAGCCGTGGACCAACGGTCTCCTGAATCTTTAATCTGAGAATGATTTTCAGGCTACTATTCGAACTCAAGTACAGAGACGTTTCCCACCGTCCATCCAAACAAAATGAAGTCAGCTTTGACTGTGCAAAATGTCGATGAATTCTTCAGAGTAAATCAGCCTTGTCAGAGTGATGCAGAACCGTCAGCTCTCGGTGACATAATATAATATGAAATGATATTGAACAACATGCGTTTGGCACTAAATTGTTAGCGGGTTTTAGCTTTGACAGCAGCACGTTCATTGCTTTAATCCCAAGGTCTTTTAACCCTCTTTGACATAAATTGAGGTTGGCTTTTGTGGAAAAAAAAAAAAAAACCCTCCACTTTACTCTCTCTTCCTTTACCTAAAACTGCTTTTAACAATTTATGCTGGTACATCAGACACTCATTTTGAGTGACAAAAAGGGGGGGGGGGGGCGGAGAGAAAGATCTATCAGAACAGAAGAGAAGAAGAGGCCAGCTTAGGCTAAGCGGCCCGTGTGTCTTTTGGTGCACACGCCGACGGCGTCCTTCAGGTGAGGATGCATTTTCACTTACAATAATGTGGGGCTCCCGCAAATAAAACAAGCCTGGGCCGCAGGCTCCAGCAAGGTGGAAGCCGGCCACTGCCAGGGAACAAAGGCTCCTAATTGGAACCAGAAGCCGTTTTGCATTTTGCTCCAATTGAACGCATTTCCATATATGGGTTCGTGCCTTCCTCCTCCACCACCTACCCCCATACATTTTTAGAGATCAAAGATGACTTTTCTTTTACATAAATACTTTTGAAACACTGATTTAGTAAGTGTGGCATATAAACAAAGACTCCCCAAATCCTATATCATAATTGTAGTGCCAGACAGCCAGAGGGGGGGCTCTGGTATCCCAGAGCAGGGGAACAGCCCAGGATCCTGACCCCTCCATCCCCCTGCACCCCTTCCCAGGTCTTCCCCTTCGATCTCTCCTCTCAGGGCTCCCATTTCGGCAGAGACCCTCCAAACTCGGCGGGGCTGCTTCTGGAGAGGGCCTTCCTCGCCAGGGAGGCTGTTCCATTTTGGAGCACATGTGATCCACCCTTCGCCTGTTGGTCCTCCGTGGGCTGAGCGGAAGAGCCCAGAAATGAATCAAATCTTGCAGCCCCACCCTGCCCCCACCCCACCCCAGGAGCCTGCAGATCTCTGAGCATAGTGACTTTTCTTTCTTTCTTTTCTTTTTTTTGTTTTAATTTCCTATTTCCTTGTCTTAAAAGTTCCGATTCCCTTTGTCCTTAGCTAAGTGTACACTCAGGCATTTATCCTAAAGAAGTAGTCAGAAAAAATGCGGTAGATGTGTGCAGACAGCACTAGATTGTGGTAATTATGAGTCTTGGCTGCAGCATCGGGCAGGCCCGGGTTTAAATTCCAGCTCTGCTCTCTGCCCAGAATGTCACAGCCAGTTAGTTACTTTAAAATCTCCAAGTTCATTTTTCTCATCCATAAAATAGAGAAATGAACAGTATCTCCCTCCTCGGGTTTGAGGGATTCAAAGACCAAACCTAGCGAATGCCTGCCTCACACCAATTCCTTCCGGTTATTAGAAGAACGGTGTCTTTGCAACATCCTTGGTAGCTCAGGAAGTCAGACTCAACCTACATTGAGGAAGTGACAGGAGCGCCGTGTGGCCATTAAGAAGAACTTTGTGCATCTGCTTTATGCACCTGAGAGACGTGCGTATTCAGGATACATATTGTTGTATTTAATAACGGTCTGCGTTCACGGCAGAAAGCCGGTTTTGGAATCGCATGACTCCTTTTTTTTTTTTAAAAAAAAAAAAAAAAAACAATTTCATCGTGTAATGCAGTATGTCAATACCTGAAAGGATGTACATCTCTAGCTCTCGAGATTGTGATTTCTGGTGTCTTTTCTTTCTCTTTGGCTTTTCCGTGTTTTCTGTAGCCTGTGACGATAGTCTATGTATCAAAATAGCATCTGTCAATGGTATTTGTGTCAAAACGCTCGCATGATAAGGAAGGTTCGATGACCAGGGGAAACAGCAGGCTCCTTAACTGAACCCCATTGGACGTGGTTGAAACCCCCGCTCCACCCTGAATGCTACCGAGAGGATCCCTTGGCCTATCAATGTGCCTCTCATCATACGGGCCCAGGTGTGCCCTCGAGATTCCAGCTGTTGTCTCATCAGGACACAGAGCCAGGTGGAGCCGACACCTCCTTCCCCTGCTCCGAGGTGGAGCATCTCACTTGTGCACAGTGAACGTCCTCCAGGTTGTCCTCACCAGACTCTTGGGTTGCACTACGTCACTGTCGAGGTGGCCTCTGCTGTGGCCAAGAGGCCCCCTTGCTCCCCCACCTCCTCTAACACTGGGCTTGTCCCCTTTGCCCTCCACCGTCCCAGCTCCCAGCCCCGTGTGGTAGGGCGCAGCTGGGGGTGGGATGGGAGATGCTACTGGGTCAGAGCCAAAGGCAGCAGCCAACGAGAAGTGCTCGGTAGAGGCGCGTCGTGGGCTGCGGTGAAGACGGGCAGGTTCCTCACTGCCTTCTTTATTTCTAGAGGTTGAGTTCTTGCGACTACATCTCTCTCCAGTTTAAATCTGTTACGTAGAACTAGACTCAAGCTTCGAGTATTTTACAAGTGGTTCAATAGTTCAATATGCTATTCAGGGTTACGGTTCACATTGCTTTAACCAAGTACACCAACCTGGTTATGCGAGGCGACGGTAGTCAGACCACAGGTGGGCACACCCCTCTCCCTTCGCCGTCGTTTGTTAATTTTTTTTCTTAAAAAAAAAAATAGGACGACAATTCATAAATTGGTTATAGCCAAGCAGATGTAAGGAAAACGCTCCTCTCTGCTGTGACTCCTGGTAGGTGGCTCTAAAATCCATTACAGGGAACAAGAGGAAGGAACACTTCTGCAAGGCCCTTTGGGTGACAAAACCCCTGGGCCACCTGGGAGATGTCACTTCCCCTGGGTCTGAACTGCCAAGTTTTCGGGCTGGGTCTCTGTAGGTTAAGTTTACTTCCCTAGGGGCTGGAGGTGGGGGTGGGGGGAGGCTGTGTTGGAAACTTCTAGTTCTGGAGCAGAAAGCTATTTCCAAGGACGGTCATGGGGATCTTCCCCTCTGCTTTTCTGTTTGATAGTGGCATTAGCTGCTTTACCCTCAGGGACACCCCAAGAAGGGTTCTGAGGGCATTTACGTATACTCTAGACCCTTTGTTGCCACCAAGATTTTCTGGAAGCTGAAGGAGCCCAGAGAAGGAGCAAGCCCTGTCCTTGGCTGCCCTGGGCTTTGCTCTGTGGCCATGAGGTGATGCCCCACAGGGCACCTCCATTTGGCAGGTTAGCACAGAGAGGTGGCACCTTCTAGATTACAAGCATTGGCTATGAGTCCCACTCCTGGGCCCCTGGGCCTGATAACCCTGGGGCTCTTAGCAGGACATAAGCCCTCATTGTCCACCATGAAGCAGCCTGGAGTATGTGACTTGGTCTTATGGACTCAAGCTTACTGGCTGCCTGCCTAAACGTGGCCTCAAACCTGCAAATGCTGATCTTTAAAATTAAAAAAAAAATCCCCAATCCTTTACCACCTACCACGGGAAGCCAAGAAACCTCCTTCCAATACCCTGAGGATCCTGTGTGACTTGTTTCTCCTTGAGCAGAACTATTGACACATCTGGAGCCCTGGCCCGAGGCTGCTTCTTCCTCACTAACCACATAGACACAGGCAGAGGATGCCAGCCTTTTCCTCATCCTAAGCTCCCCTAGCAAATGGCAGGCTCCTAGGGTAAACCCCCATCGATAGGAGCATGGGAGGGGCCTTACATGAGGCAGAGCTCAGACCTCCAAACCCCACATTCTGTTCCCATTTACAAGCAAATAAAATCTACTGTCCCCTTTCAGACCATGTATGGGGATTGGGTCAGGGGCAGCTCCCAGCCCAAGCTTACCCCAGTAGGTTTTATGGAAAATATTCCAGGCTGGTAAGAAAGGATACACCTCCCCTCGCAGGGAGATGTGGTTGTGGTCGTTTGCAGCTTTAGGTAAGGGTTCTTTGTTTCCCCCCTCCTCTCCTAAACATAGATAGAAGCTGCTCTTGGTGGTGATATCTTAGGGCTGTGGCCGTGAACTGGCCGCCTTGGATGGTGTCTGGTTCACAGATGTGATTTGTTTGGCTTGCTATAAATTTAAAAAAAGAAAAGAAAGAAAGAAAGAAAGAAAGAAAGAAAGAAAGAAAGAAAGAAAGAAGAAAGAAAGAAAAGAAAGAAAGAAAGGAAAGAAGAAAGAAAGAAAGAAAAAGAAAGAAAGAAAGAAAAAGAAAGAAAAGAAAGAAAGAAAAGAAAAGGAAAGAAAAGAAAGACAGAAAATTAATATTTAAAAATCAGTGGATTTTATCCAAAAATTATTACATCTGTATCTTCTCTTTAAAAATCAGATCAGGAACAAAAAAATAAAAAATAAAATAAAATAAAAAAATTAAAAAAAATTAAAAAAATAAAAATCAGATCAGGGATCCCTGGTGGCTCAGTGGTTTAGCACCGCCTTCAGCCCAGGGCCTGATCCTGGAGACCCGGGATCAAGTCCCACGTCGGGTTCCCCGCATGGAGCCTGCTTCTCCCTCTGCCTGTGTCTCTTCCTCTCTATCTCCCTGTGTCTCTCATGAATAAATAAACAAAATCTTTAAAAATAAATAAATAAATAAATAAATAAATAAATAAATAAATAATAAATCAGATCATCCGGCAACATAGAAGTCCATGTTGCTGCGTGGCGGCAGCGACTGGCCAGCACCGCCCCAAGGCAGCCCTTCCCATCACTGCCCAACTTGCTTTAGCGTCTCCAGCCCAGAAGGTCAGGATTTCCAGGGAACCTACGGGCAGTGCTTTAAAAACGTGGCCCCGACCTTCGGGATGAGGCAATGAACACGTAGTAGGAAGAGGCTGGTCAGCAGACCTTTCGCGGTTCATTCATTCCTTTCTGTAAAACGAGGACAAGGTCTGCTCAGTCTGCTGTTGTGAAAATGCTCGCCAAAAAAAAAAAAAAAAAAAGGCTTTGAAGTCTTCAGAGGTGGCTGATAAAGTAAAAGTGATAGTTTTAGACTCTTAGTGCTTCAAACTCCATGAAACATCTGTATTATACGTTCTCTTCCTTTATGCCTGAAACCGGATACTGTTTTAAGAAAGAAATTTCAGTACCACGGAACTGACAAGTTGAAGGAGTTGACAGTTCTCTCTGATTTGATGCCCAGGCACATGTTGACCTTAATTTGGGGGGGGGGGGAAGTCAGAGCCAAGCCTTGGGTGCGAGTTTGGCATTTCGGAGGCGTCACTGTTTCTCTCAGGACACCGGGGCTGTGTCGTGCTAATTGTCACATTGGTGTATGGAGCGTTTGATGTCCAGGGACCCTGAGTGGTGCACAGCACAGAGACATGGGGAGAGCGGTGGGGTTGGGAAGGCCATGGGATAGGTGCCACATCCCAGAGGGATTACTTCAGATGGTCAGGAATGTCACAAAACAGACCCAGGTTCCCAGCCACAGGCAGTCGTTGCAAAAGCACACGAGGGTGAATTTTCAAGACTGATTTTACATCCATCCACCGGTGGAACAGTGGTGGATGCCCAGTGGCATTTCGGGGACCACCAAAGAGACGTCTCTCTGGAGAGCTGTAGGAGTCAGGAAGTGCTGGTAGACCAGCTGTCCCCACCCCGGAGGCTCAGGGAAACCGTGCCTGCTTCTTCTTGTGCTCTTTGAAAGCTTGGTGGCTGCTTCTCAGGGCTGACAGTTGTGGGCCTATATGACATCTAAAATAGATGTTCCTTCCATGCAGTGCTTGTGAGTGGGTTTGGATTTGGGTTGCTTTCCAAGCTTTTGCATTTAGAATTTCCTTCTAAATTCTTATGAAGGTGTATATATGAATTATGATTCCAGCGCCATCTATCCTGGTGATTTGTTCCTAAATTTGTTTCTATCCTGGTGTCAGAGACTCAGCGCTGCCGACACTCTACCTCGCAGAGCCCTGACCCCTGCACCCTGCTGCCTCCCAGACAGTCACATGATCACACAGGGTAGGTGCTATCTATCCTTCAGGGCATGAGACATTGTCCTCAGATAAAATCTAATCACTTACCTTTGGGCACCAAACATGTTCATCTCAAACTCATATTTATCCCCCAGGGACTTGCCTGGAAATCACTGAGCAATAGAACCACCCTAAATTAGGACAATGATCACTCCATGCTTCCTATTGTGTTTAGGCAGCCTTTGTTCTGAATTCCTGACCAGCCACCCACCCAGAACCCACTCCCTGCAGGCACTGCATTATCTTTATTTTTCTTTCCCGTTGCTGCTTTCCAAATTGCCCAGAGACAGGAGACACTTCCCTGCCCCCCAACCCTAAGAGTATTTTGAGAGCAGAAGGCTGGCTAACTTTCCAGGAAACTCATATATAATAATCCGTAGCCGACTAAGAATAAATTCAGGAAGCCAGGTCAATACATAATCCCTAACACTCAGCCTGTTACCCCACAATGGTTCTTTTTTTTTTGACAGATATTAATAAAAATACCGTTTCCATCATGGGCTGGCTCCTGCTGCCCCAGCTTTCTGGAGGGCCTCAGCTGACACGGGGGTACAGCCCCAACCTGCCTCAGTGTCAAATGATGTATCCAAGAAAAGCCACCGAGGAAGGCTGTGTGTATTAGCTGTCTGACTAATGGGCTTCTAGGCCAATTGTTTATTTTCTATAAATCAGATCCTGGAGAACCAGGGACTCCTCCATATGTAATGAATTCAGGGTTGGGATCTCTGTTCCCCCCGGCCTGCCCCTGCTGCGCCCTAACATATCATACGAGCTGCAGGGGCTTGGAGCTTGGCCAGATCAGTAGACACGGCCGCTTTCCCCGGAGTCCTCCTCTCCTTGTGCACAAGAGGGCGCGGGCAAAGCAGGGGCCTGGCAGGTAGTGAGCAGGATGAGGGTCCCACTGGGTAACCACGCCCTCTCTGCACGAGTTGGGAAGTAGGCAAAAGGGTTCTTCTTTCTTCCTCCTTTTGCCTTTTCCCAGAGCTCCCTAACATCCCATAATGTCAAGTGTGGTTGTTCCACTTTTGCGGGCATTTTTGAGATAGCCTGAGACGACCCTTTGGTTGATCCCGAAGTCCCCTGTGACCCTTCTGATGCACTGGCGTGGCTCCTGTCATCTCTTTCTGGAATCCTTTGGCCTCTGAGTGTTACTTCTATTTATTTACTTATTTTTTAATTAATCTCTCTCTTCCATCATGGAGCTTGGCGACCATCACTCTGCACCAGGGCCTGTTCCTATTTTATTTATTTATTCACTTTCCCCATTTCGTATCCCTACAGGCCACTATTTCGATGGACTTTACATGTACTTGCTGCTTTTGTTCGTATATGTTCTTGAGAAATGGGTACTCTTGATTTGTATGCATGCAGGCTAATTTTATATGAACGGCGTTGGTTGAGACATCGTAGACTTTTTTTTTTTTCATCATAGACTTTTTTTTTTTATTTCTCGGCATGGATTTTTAAGACCTGTCCATGTTGGTATGTGCACTTCTATACTGTTTCTTCCAGTTGCCCTATGGGACCCATGGTTTGCATCTGCTGCATTTCACCTGTCCACTCACCCAACGGTAGACAACCCTCAAATTCCTCAACATCTCAGATAATGCTGCTACGACTTTCCTTGTATGTGTCCACTTCTGGACCCATGTGCGGATTGGGGATACGTCTTGCAGCAGATGCATATATCAAACTTCACTAAAAGCTGCCCGATTGCTCTTCAGAATTACTACTCCATTCCTACTCAACCAGATAGTGGAGTAGGTTCTTATATCCCCACATCCCCTCCAACATTTGGAATTATCCAGCTTTCTAACTGAGCTGGTCTAATATACATAAAGTGATATCTCATTGCTGTTTTAATTTTCATTTCTCTGATTATTAATGATTTTAAGCCTCTCTTCAATGTGCTCATTAGCTTTCAAGTTTTCTTATCTATAAATTACTATTCATATCCTTTGACCATGTTCCCACTGGCTCGACATTTTCTCCTTGTTGGCATGCAGAAATTCCTTACATATCCTGGAAATAGTAACCTCTAGTTGTTTTAGATATTGCCAATATCTTCTGTCCTATTGTTCAGTAACTTCGCTCACGGTTTCTCTGAACAAAAATCTTTTATTTCAATATAATAAAATAAATCCACTTTTTTGCTGCCTTGTCGTGTTTGTTTGTGAAATTTTGTCTCAAAGGTCATGGCCAGTGTTACAAGGGAACAGAAAGAAATCAGAATTGTAAGGATTGGGAGGAAAGAGATAAAATGGATAATATCTGCAAACGATATGATCATCCACCCAGAATAACCAAAGGAATCCACACACACACTATTAGAACTAATAATAGAGTCCAGCAAGATTGCAAGACTCAAGATCAACATACAAAAATCAATAGCACTTCTCTACCCTAGCAATAACCGACTCGAAAATAAAACATAAAAATGAGCAGTGCTCTTCTACCCAGACGTGTATTTCATAAACTTTTTGTGCTTTGTTTACTTAAGGGAATTGGTTCTCTACTCTGGAATGTTAAGAGATTCCCAGTATCCTGAGTGAAAACTACCACAGACAGTAGAGAGGAGATCAAGGGGCCAGTGAGAGGACGACCCCATAGACTGGAAGGAACTGTAGGTGAAGCGTCTACACCGTGTTTCACTGGATCTGGGGATTCAGTGTTGTGTAGTAATCTCCCTGAGGTGAGGAAAAGATGTTTGTCTCTCTCGCCTCTGTATCCACAGCACCTGGTGTCCGCCACCTAGTGGGTCATTGTCATCGATACTTATTGACGAATGAATGCTGTAGCATATTTACCAAGGTCTTAGTGACCATTCATTTACAGCTTTCAGTTAAGTCCCAAGAGAAAGCTTGGAAAGGAGAGAATTGATTTTGACAGATGAGCAGGGACACACTGTACGATATTTACCATCTTCAAGAATGGGATATAGATGTGTTCTTGAGGATAGAGACTTTCTATCTTAAGGATTCCTTGGATTCCAGCTCCCGTTCCCACCAGTGAAGGCATACTTTTACACTGGGGTAAAATTCACACAACATAAAATTTGGCATTTTAACCATTTTTAGGCATGTAATTCAGTGGCATTGAGCACATTTGCGTTGTTGGGCACCATCACCACCATCCATCTCTAGAATTTTTCATCTTCCCAAACTAAGGCTCCAGACCCCTTCCGTCATACTTCCCACCTCCTCCTCTCCCCACGTTCTGGCAGCCATCATTCTACTTTTTGTCCTTATAAATTTGGCCATTTGAGAAAAGTTGTACAAATTTCCAACATCTGTCCTAGAAAATTCATATGCTTCCAGTGTATGTTTTCAGCATTTGTCCTTTTATATCTGACTTCTTTCAGCCAACATAACGTCTTGAAGGTGCGTCCATGCTGTAGCCTGTGTCAGAACTGCCCCCTTGTAAAGGTTGAATAACATGATTTGTATGTATATACATCGTCTGTTAACCTACTCATCTATGGATGAACACGTGGATTCTTATGCCCACCACTCGAAGACATACTTAATCTGTACGCGATCTGGGCCAGATAAGTCATGGGGATGCAGAAAAGTATAATACATGGTGGCTGCCTCTGCATTTTTCTTTTTTTTCTTTTTTTTTTTTTGCCTCTGCATTTTTCATAGTCTTCTTAGGGAATTATATATCTGAGGGAAGCCTTTTGGTACAATCTGCTAAAGAAGGCTGGGCATGTAACCCCATGGAAAGGGAACACTCTCTTCCTAGCGCCAGGGCATTATTGGAACTCGGTCTTCTTGAAGGATGAGTGGCTAGTGTTAGTTAGCAGATAGGGGGCATCTGAGCCCTTCAGGCAGAAGGAGGCACACATGCACAAAGATAACCAGAGACTGTTTAGTGGCTCAGGATAACTCAACTATTGGTTATATGGTTAGAGCAGTATGTGCATTGAAAGGAATAAAAGTGGTTGCTCGATCTGGAAGAAGAGATTGGGGCCAACAATGGAAGGAGTTTTTTCGTGAAATGATAGGAAATTGTCTACAACCTAGTGTGCGCACACACACACACACTATATATATACATACACACACATATATGTATACATATAAAATTATATACATAGATATATCTTTCATATATTATGCATAATATTTTATATATTTTATTTATAGATATATATTTTTCCATAAAAGGTACCATGTGGTTTTGTTATTGTTGTCTTACTCAATAATATATATCGCCACTCTTTCTGTATCCACATATACGTAGAAAGGGTCGCTACGTTTTTACAACTCTCAGGGCATGATACTGTATGGATGTACCATAATTTGTTTAACCAGTTCCCTATAGAAAGACATACAGGTCGCTCACCATTTTTGCTTTTACGAGCGGTGCTAGTGAATAACCTCGCATAGGCATCATTTCACACACATGCAAGTGTAACCAGGATAAATTCCCAAAAGTGTAATTGATGGGTCAAAGGGTAGATACATATGTAATTTTGATAGATGGTGTGGATCTGCCCTCCACAGGGGTTATACCAATTCATATTCCCAGCAGCAATATCCGACGCCTGTCTCCCGTAGCCCCACGCACAGAGTGGTCTCAAACTTCTGGATTTTTGCCAACCCAATAGGTGTCAATGGCAGCTCAAGATAGCTTTGGTTTGGGGAACTCTCATTAAAGTGAAGTTGGGCTACTTTTCCTATGCTTAACCATTTATATTTGGTTTTCTATGAGGTCTCTTGACCGCATTTTCAGCTTGGTCATTGTCTTTTTCTTATAAATCTCTAGGAAACCTTTACATATGAGTCTTAGTATATTGAGCTTGTTCTTTTATCAAAAATTGCTGTTGAATTTATATGCAGCTTCTTAGTAGCTGAGATGGTCGTATGATTTTTCTTCTTATATCCAGTAATAGGATGGCTTATTTAATGGATTCTTTACCAATTCACTGTTCTTACATTCCCAAAATAAAATCCACCTTTTAAAGTGTATCATTGTGTAATGGCCTAATGGGTATTGTTTAGTAAGATTTTGTATCTGATTTTTACACCAATCATAAGGGTAGGCTACATCTTTTCTCTGTTTGGTTTTGTTTTTTTCCCCAGTCACTACCAGGTTTAGGTGTCAGGTTGTGATGGCTTCAATAAACAATTTTAGGACATTTTTCTTATTTTTACCTGCCCTACAACAGTTTACATGGTATTGGATCTGGTTTTTAAAAAATCTGATAAAATTTCCCCAAGACTAGCCTTTTTCCAGCTCCATTTTTAGCAAAAGACCTTTAGGCAGTTTTAATTTTTTTAATGGAAATTGGTCTATTTACATTTTCTATCTCTTTCTTTTTATTTTCTTGCAACTTCTCCTGGCTCTCTTGTGATCAGGCTCGTAGTGGACTATCTAACTTCTTGCTCTCCTTCTCCTAAAGATAAACTTTGTGGGTTCATTCTTTAGTTCTCTAGGTTTATAATGTTCTAACACATTAATTTTTGTTTTTTTTTTCCTTATTTGCTCTTTACTTTTCACCTTTGTTTTATTCTTAACATTTTTAGTCAGGTGTCTAATTTATTTGCTTTTATTCTTTATTTTTTATTGACCCGTGTTTCCAAGTTTATGACTTTCTCTGAGTACTTTTTAGCAGCATCTACAGATTCTGATACATTGTGTTCTCACTATTGTTTTCATAAATTCCTAATTTGGCGGCTGTACTTCCTCTTTGACCCAAGAGTATGTCTAAGAATGGCTTTTTATATTTAGTTTTAATTTTCAGGTGAAAAGGAATTCTTTTATTTGCCGGTTTTGTTATTTGCTTCCATTTTTATTACATTGTGATCAGAGAATACTGCCTATATCGTTTCTTGTTTTTGAGAATTTATCAAGGTTCCTTTGTGGTCTAGAATGTGATCAATTCTTTCATTAATATTTCATGGGCATTTAGAAAGAAAATAAATGATCCATTGTCAAGGTGTGTAATCTGTATGGCTCCGTACAGTCTGTGTTATTAATTACGTTATTGGGGGTGGCTGGATGCTAAGTTTTTGCCCACTTGGTCTGTCCGTGGATAGAGAGCATTGACTTTGAATTGTCCCCTGCTGCTGGTGTCACCATAGATTCTTCCGTGTCTCCTGTAGTTTCTGCTTGGTTAGTGTCACTGTGTCGTCGTCTGAGGCATGGGTGTTCAGAATGGTTATGTCGTCATCACTGTAGATTTTTCCCTTTACCATCATAATGCAACTGTCTAAGTCTCTTTTCATGCTTTTGTTCCAAATCCCTCCTTCTCAGATATCAACAGCACGGCTTCTGCTGCCTTCTGTTGGCCTCGGTCTGGTGCACCTTTGGCTCTCCTACTTCTAGCTTTGCTCAACAACTTGGTAATGTGTGTCACTGGAATCCAGCTTGGGGTAGGCTTTGCTTTTTGGACCAACCTGAAAATCCTTTTGATAAATCAGTTGAGGCCATTTATATTTGATCTGACACATATTTGGTCTTAGTAATATCACCATATATTAGATTTTTCATTGTTTGTTCCTTCAAGTCCTCTACTCTGTGGTCTAATTCTTTTGCTTTGGGTCCCCTGATATTTAAGAGGGTTTATATTTTATTCTAGCCGTAAGTCCTAAAATTATAACTCTATATGACATCTTTAGTTCTTATTTCTTCAGATGCTATCTTTTTCATTCTCTATCATGCTTGATGCTACACCTGGCACACTTTCTTTTCCTTCCCTTCTTTTGTTTTCACCACCCAATTTTATTTGGCAATATTATTTTAGTATATTCCTCAGTGCTTAGACGCATGCACATGATTTTATTACCAGATTTATCACTTTTGAATGATACCCTTTAACACCAAGCTAGTATACGTGAGACAAGGGTTTCTTTTTGTGACCTTTTTTTCAGAGATGCCATTGCTTCCCAGTTTCTTAAAGTTACAACATAATGTTTGGTCATAATTTTTACCTGCTATGAAACCATGATTGCTCATGAGGGATTTTCATTTTGTTACATTTTGGTACCCTTTTCCAATTTTTCCTTCTAGTGGTTTTGCATAGAAGCCATGGTTGCTATTTGTTATTAGTCATCATCGAGTGTGTTTAATTTTCCTCTATCAGGTATTAGCATGAGTTCCCGAGAAGATTAACAGGAGCAGGACAGGGTAGGGAACCTTTCAGATTTCACATTCCAAGTGTTTCCCCTTCTCTGCTACCTCAGAGACACACTGCTTCCTGCAACTCTGACCGCTGTACCACTCCGTCCCAACCAGCTAAGTGTGGACCTGGCACAAGCCCGGCTTGCTCTCCTTTCTATGGCTCTCATTGTCAAAACCAGGGATAGTTTTGCCCTTCAGGCTGAGTCTTTTTCCTTGAGTAAATGTCTTTTTCTTGGTCTTTTCCCCTGAGCTAGCCCATTACTGAATCCTCAGCCACACACAGAGCTCCTTTTCACCATGTCTTACATGGTTTCTGCCCAACCACATCTGCTTTTGACAGCCTTGCACACGTCTGGAGCCTTACATGACATTTGTTTTTGGATTTCCCTGAAAATTTGTAAGCATATTTTTTTGTTTATTTGTTTTCCATCTTATATTTGTATATCTCCCGAAGGAGAAAAATCCTGACTTGTAAAGCAAAGTTCAAGCCTGAAGTCTAGTGAACACCTTGACTGACTCATGTAATCAGTGCTAATGGCCGATGAGGGAAGATGTGGTGGTGGCCCCGGGTTTCCAGTTTGTGCACATTTAAGGAATAGATGGTGAGTCTGATTTATCCTGTTGAGTTCTGTGGGCCTGTGGGACACCCAGGTGGAGATGTTGAGTAGTCAGTCTTCTGTATAAATTTGGAGCTCAGGGAAAGAGGTAAGGAATGAAAGGCAAAGATCATTATTATTTTATTGCTTCTGCCATTTATTGAGAGCTTGCTATGCTTCAGGGAGTATATAAATATTGTCTCGAGTAGTCCCAACAAGAAAACAGGTTCAGAGAAGTGAATTCACACTGCCAGCAGCTGGCAGAGGTGATGTTTGAACCCAGGTCTCTCTGACGCCCAAATCCATAAATATGCAGCCTCTTGAGTCATGGCACCTCTGCAGTGGGTTCACCACATTGCTTTGGTGCATGGTCTGAATTTGAAAATAAGGGCGCATGGGTCCATCGCACTTCCTCAGTGCTTTTGCAGGAGCGGAGTCAGTAGGAGCAGGAGCAAGACATCTCTTAGTGTCTTGACTGAGGACTTGAGCATAGTGGGCTGTCCTGGCTTAACCCCACCAATTCCAAGCCCTACCGCTGTGGGTGATGGCAGAGCCTGTGGTTGAGTAGTCCTGTGGTGGGTCGTGGTGCGTACTGACTCAGGTGGCATGATGTGGATATAGCCCCAAGCACTGTGCCTGGAACAGCTCATACCCACGCGTGGCATTGCACCTGCGTGGGTGCTGGGATAAACACACTTGCGCAAACACACACAGCAATAACTTAGAGACTTCAGTTTTGGATGGCATTCTTTTCTTCCCCTGTTTATAAAAAAATATTGACTGCTTTGAGGTGGACCCAACAGGAAATGGTAAATGTTAAAAAGAGACCTGTCCAATTAAGATGGCATTTGTCTTTGAAGTATCGTGTCCCTCTGATGTCCCCAGTGATACCAGGTGGACTGGATAGAAATAGATGTTATAGAAAAGGCAACAATACATTGATTTTTTAGAAATCGTGCTCTTTCACCGTGCATGTGTGTACGTGCTCTAAGGACATTGGTCATAGAGCGAAGATGTAAAAATATTTTTTTAGCTTCATGTCACCTAGATGTGTTAGAAATGTTACAATAGATCATTTTATACTCTATTAATTATGCTTTTTTAATATTTTATTTCCCAATGAAACGGAGCATTGCCACTTCAGTGTCTACTATGTGTTGAGCTTTGGGAGGAGAGTTACATTAGGCGATGTGATCAAAGGAGTCTAGAAACAGAAAATACTGAGACCAGGTCTGAAACATAATAAGTTTTGTGAGAGCATATGCTATTTTTATCATCACAAAAATTAATTGATATTAGAGATGAAAAGACTCATGTTTGGACAGACTCGATCACTGGCTCAGAGTTATATAGTAGTCAAGAGGAAAGTCAGGTTCATATCGAGTTCCTATGGCTCTGAAGTCAGACATTAACTCTGTCCCTCCCAACAAAAAAAGAGACCATGAAACATGCAATAGGGCTTCATGTGATGAATTTCTGCGATGAAATGCATAGAAGCAAATTTCAAGATTTTTTTTCCTGAATAGTGGCCCAATAGTCTCATCCCCAAATAAATAAATTCATTGATAAATTAATTTGCGAAATGGGCATGAGAGTATGAATAAAGATGTAGCTTAATGACAATTCTTATCAGGCCTTCATAGACCATAGATTTGCAAATTTGCATGACCGTGTCTATGCAGTCATCGATATTTACAATTTACACACGATATGTAATTCTTATTGGCCAACGTTCGTTTTGTTCAGAGGAGGGAGCATGCCAAGGGCTCCCGGATGAAATATTTCATCCAATGCCTCCTTTTACCTTTGATTTCTTACCTCTCGGAACTCACTGTCAAACTTATTCCTTCTAGATCATTCTGAGCATCGTCGGCCAGAATGAGTTACATTTTCTTATTGCCATCTTTCCACTTTGTCACACACACACACACACACACACAATCAGTTGTTTTTCACTCCTACCTTTAAAAGAAAGACCTGCTCTCTTTTATTGTGAATTGCAAGTGGCTACATCTAAAAGGAACGGGAAGGGCGCACCTGTGTTTTCAGCCGCCAGAGTGCTGTGACCACTACATGGTCCTCTCATTTCTCATTTTGGTTTCAAGAATGCTAAAAGGCCCACCGTAGAGTAGGAATTAACATCTCCCCTCGCTCCTTCTCTTTGGCTGCTTTGGACAGGCAAGTAACAGCCGGTATCTACAGTGATGGTACCTTTAAGGGTTATTACCTATAGACTCTTTATATATTCAGGTGTAAACTACCTTCCCATCTCCATTTATTACATCCTTAAGCAAGAGAATGAATTCTCTGCATGGAGATTGCCACAACATCTGCTTCCATTAACATTAATGCCACAGTTACAAGTGGGAGTAGCTGGAATGAAGAGTCTTGAGCTGAAGTTAAATAGAGTCAGTTAATCCACATTTTTAGTTCCCTTCAGAAGCCCGAGACTGGAAGGAAGAATTAGGAATGTACCTGCCGAGATACTTTTAATAGAGAATAACAGAAAATCCAACTCGAAATGAATTAAAGCAATCGGGAGGCTCTCCGTGACTCACTTCACTGAAAAATCTAGAGGTACTTAGCTTTAGGTGAGGGTTGGTCCAGCAATTTGATGATTTTGTCTTGACATGGGGTCCTGTAGTAGTTATCTATCACTATGCAACAAATTACCTAAAAACTTAGTCACTTCCAACAACAACAACAATTTCTTATCTCATAGTGTCCATGGATTGGGAGTTTGGGAGCAGTTTAGCTGGCCAGAAGTTCTGGCTCAAAATCTCCATGGGGTTGCATTGAGGATGTCAGGTGGTTCCATAGTCATCTGAAAGCTTCCCGGGCCAGGAGAATATGCATCTAGGATGGCTCATTTACCTGGAGGGCAGGTTGTACTGATTGCTGGGGGCAGGAAGGACTCAGTTCTTCCCCACATGGGTCCCATCACAACATGGCAGCTGGCTCCCTCCCCCCCCACCCCCGCTGAGCAAAGCACCCAAGAGCAAGAGAGCCAGGTGGAAGCTATTTGTTTTATGATTAAGCCCTGGAAGTTACAGAGCATGATTCCCACCACATCCTGTCCGTTAGAAGCAGGTCACTAAGGCCAGTCCATTCAAGGGGAGAATGGTTAGGTGCCACGTCTAAAGGGAGGCGTATCAAAGAGGGAGCAGAGGTCCCCCTTTATCTGTGGTTTCCCACTTCTGCAACCGTGGTCTGGAAGCAGATGGTCCTCCTCCTGAAGTAGTGTCACGGGTCTACGTCCTTCCCTTCATTTCATCGCAGGGACAAGGGGTGAGTATGAGACAGTGAAGATATTTTGAGAGAGAGGGAAAGAGACCACATTTTGGCACAATTTATTGTTATAATCGTTTCTTTTTTATTATTAGTTATTTTTGTTAGTCTCTTACTGTGCATAATTTATAAATTAAACTTTATTATGCATATATGTATGTTTAGGAGAAAGCAGTCTCTGTAGGGCTCAGTATTAGCTGCGGTTTTGGACATCCACTGGGAGGTTTGAAAGGTACCCCTGCAGATAAGGGGGGGGACACCTGCACTTGAAAGCCGCTAGCTCTCCACCCACCAGCTCCCTCCTAGGCTCCTGTGGTTCTCACATGACCGTTGGCAACTTCAAGACTCTGGGTCCTCATTTGTGACCAGCAGAGAAGGGCACGTCCTGGACCTTCCACACAACTGGGCATGTGAGGTCCTGCCAGGTGGATGAGAGTACTCTGATCCGCTTAGGGTCAGATTACTTGAGGCCAGATCAGAGCCCGGAAGGCATCCCGTTCCCTGGAAGCACTCAGCTGCCTGGGGTCAGGGGAGGAGCCACAGATATAACCCTGGCCCTGTGACCAGCCTGGTGGTAGGCAGAGGTCATCCAGGTGGGGCTTGACAGGGAGCTTCGTTGAGAAGATCTGTCATAGCGTTCATTTTACAGTTTCACACTAGCTGGATAAGGACATATAGAGAAAATCCACAAACCTTACCTGACCTGTCCCACTTCTTACCTATGGACGGCTTTCCTCTTAGGAAAGGGCCTCAGGTGCCTATTGTAATCAGGATGCTTGGTTCCTAAAGCCCACCTGGGCCAGACACGCAAAATGCCTGTTGAAAGCAGGGGGCCTAAGGAACCAAGCTTTGAGGGGCCCATTTCCCTCCCGCCAGCCAGCACCCACTTACCTCCTGGATGGTCCGTCTTTTTCCTCTAGGCTACAAGAGCCCCGAGGACAGGGGTGTGTGTCTGCCTCACGGACTCCTGACTCTAACACAGTGCCTGGCACACAGTGGCTGCTCAATAATCATTTGCTTACTCTTCATTATGTATCACTGTCAATAAGCAAATGGATTGGCTATCTTTCCACCCGGCGATTCCATCCCCAGGTGTGTCTGTTGAGCCCCCCCGGGTGCTGATGCGTGAGCTGGGCAGTGGGAGGTTTAGGGCCGGGTGGGGTGTGGCTGCTGGCGGAGTGAGGAGGTGTGTGGGCCCAGAGGCAAGAAATACCAATTGCGCTCCCTATCAGTGGGCTGATTGCTGACTGCAAGCCTTCACTTGGGCAGGTCTGTGAGAACAATGTTAGCCCTGCTGGGGTCTCCCCCAGGTTTCTCTAGACTCCTGGAGAGAGACGAGGAATCTGGGGGTGGAGTGACTGTGGTGTCCCCGAGCTCATGTCTCTGTTCGGGGCTGAGTCAGAGCCCGGTGCTCATCCCATCCTGTGCAGGTGCCCGAGGCGAGGCTCACCTTGCTGGGGCCCAACCCCAGGGTGGCAGGTCGGGCCCTTCCGACCCTCTGCCTCTTCTCTCTTCTGGAACATTTGTTTTCTCTGGGGCAGGCAGCCTTGCCCTGATTCATCCTGGGTTCTTCCCCGTCTATCGTGCGTGCTTTGGGGTGTTCTGCTCTTTTCTCCTCCAGGCTCAGACTCTCAAGATGGAAAATCATAAGAGAATTATCTGTCTCTGTGTTCCGTTAGGCAGCTCTTCGCCGCTGCAATGAGCCTCGGGTGGTTTGAGTGGGAGGCAAGGCCAAGGGATCGTAGAAGACCCAGAAGGACGAGAGCATGGGTTAGGGCCCCCAGAAAGGCCCTGACCGGGCTGCCTCTTGCTGGGGCCGGGAGGCAGTGGGAAGTTGCTTCACGGGTGTAGCGTCCGGTTGGCCCTCGGGAAGAGTCCTGAAGTGTGCTAACACGTACGCACGTGCTTAAGGTGGCAAACTGGGTTCTGTACATTTTGCCACAGTTAGAAATAAAATTAAAAAGCCAAAAAAAGCCCCACAAAATAAAAAGTAATTTGCCTACAGGATGATGTCTTATTCCGGGCTGTCTTAAAACGATTGAGTGATAAAAGGCCCAGCCAATAAATCTTTTTCTATTGTCCAAAAAAAGAAAAGAGAGAAAGAAAGAAAAACAAAAACGATCATGATTGGGAAGTGACCATGTCTGTCTTCAGGTTGGACTAGCAGCCAGGTGGCGGGGAGCTTGGCCGGGGAGAGGGGCCGGGGCTGGGTCACCTGGGCGGGCCGGGGGTGGGCACAGGCTGCGACTGTAGGGGCCCCCGGGAAGCAAGGTGTGCGCTGCGGGTGCCCGTCCGGGGCTGTGATGAGGATTCCCCACGTGGAAGCCGCCCGGAGGTCACACGGAAAAGGGGTCTCTTTGCTTTTAAGAAAACAGCCGGGTGCAGAAGCAGCTTTCTGTCAGGTGAGGTCTGCAATTCAGACACACGAGCAGGAGCAGAAACTGGGCCATTACCCACTTTGCTAAATTAAAGCCGGTGACAGTCACGGCAGGTTGTCAGCTCCTCCCAGGCGCTGCCACCTTGAGCGGAGCGCGGCTGGGTGCAGCCGTGCCTGAAAGCCCACTGTGTGCCCCGGGCGGCCCGGCCGCTCTGGGGTCCCCTGACGAGGCCTCTGTCCCATGCCTCTCCAGGACCTGCGCGTGTGCACGTAAGGCTATCTCACATCACGTTCCGGTTTTCAGACGGCTTAAGACTCAGCAATGCTCTCGTTTTTCCAACGTGTGCCCGGTGAGCCAGTGGGGCTGTTGGCTAAAGCATGTCAGCTCAGGGAGAAAGGCTTCGAGAATATGACGTCCACTGAGCCCAAACCAAAAAGGACCGCGTGTCACGAGGCCAGTGCTGAGTTTTTGCTACAGGCTCTCCGCCCGGCTTGCCTGTGTCTGGTCCTCAACGCAGGAAAAGCACATGTGAAAAATGATTCCTTTGTGTTAAAGGCGAACCCGCTGTGCAATGATCACCCACGACAGGCTCGCAAAGGCGAGGGAGGCTGGGGCGGAGGGCGCCCGGCAGGAGGGTTTGGGGCTGTTTGGGGGTCGCAGAGCCCTGGGCTGTCGGAGACACAAAAACGACAGTATCCTCCTCCTGAGCTTGTCCAAAACACCCGAGGAGCTGGAGCAAATTCACCAGAATCTGGAACATTTCTAATGAAAAAAAAACAACAACTGGATTTTCTTATCTTTTCTCCCATGGACTGTTCCTGATTAGTCGTTCAGAGCTCAGTGGAATTAACCATATATCACTTTAAATGTTTATTTTATGTCCAGCTTATTCTAACATTTTTATTCATCTTAATGAGAAGTAATTGGGCTTCCTATTGCAGTGTTTCATTTAAAAAGGGGGGATATTAATAAGGGCTGAAAGCATGCTAAAATCCATAACTATCTTCCCAGCTCTCGCCATGCTTCCATCTATCCCCGAAGTCACTATTTTAGATGGAAAATAGTATTCAACGCATTTGAACCACATCCTTCCCGGGGCTGGCAATGCCTTTATTGTATGTCATTATGTCTTCTGGGAATCCTGACATTAAAACATATCCTTGGTTCTCACTTAAGCCAATTTTATAGGGCAGGGAAAGAAAAGACAACATTTTGCAATGAAAGCACCTTCTCCCATCTGGCAAAATGGCTTTCTGGACTCTATTGTGGCTCATTGTCTAAAAATAGGATGAAGACAAATTGTTATCATTTGCGAAAGCCCATGACAATAATGATAAATGAACAAATTTTTTTGCCCTCTGAAGTCATTGCTTAAGGCTTTCTCTGGGATCAACAATGTTAAACTGGTAAACTTTCCTCATCTGCATCCGCAGAAGCTTTACAAATGGCTTTGTAAACAATTTTAGCCAGAGCGTTAATCTCCCCTCCAGAACGAGGGCTACGAGAGAAATGATTGATTTGCAATTTAAAATGACACTGAACCCCCTGAAACAGATATGAAAGAAACTTTCAGTGAATAATGTTTTAGTTGACAAGAAAAGATAAGGCACATCTTTCATCTGATAGTGGGCTGTTTTTGATAAATATTGTTCATAATGGAGAATTTTGGAATCATTAATGTGTGGCTAGAACATTACTACTTTTTGACTGGGACTTCAGAAACCAGTTTCCTTGGGCAGGAGTTTTGTTACATGGAAAAAGAAAAACTTGGGAAGATGCTCGAAAGGCACCCATCAAATTACTCTTTTTTTTTTTTTTTTTTGTCCTGAGTCCAAATGGTAAATGGTGAGGGCAAGCCTGCAAAGCCGCCTCCGCCCTGGTTGTCACTGCGCTGCAGCATCACGAATCTCAACCTTTCTGGGATCAAGGATGGGATCATGTTGCTTTTGAGTGTCCTTTCGGTGGCATGAAGGTCAAACAGAAAGGGATGGGTCCCGGGGGCACCTGGGTGGCTCAGTCGGTTAACTGTCTGGCTCTTGATCTCAGTTCAGGTCTGGATCCTGGGGTCGTGCGTTCAAGCCCCATGTTGGATGGAACCTATTTAATAAAAAAGAAAGAAAGAAAAGGATGGGCCCTGGGGGTAAATCGCTCTTTCCTTTGTCTCTTTGCTCCTTTATCCAGGTGAGGCTCCGTGTGCTCTGGCTACCAGCTGGCTCCTGGTGCAGTCCTGCTGGTGCCTGGGTGAGGGCTGGAGCCTGGGTGTGGACCTCACGGTACCTCCCAAGCGCAGAGGAATTAGGGAGACTAACACACACTGGACCCTTGAGAGAGCCCGTCTGTCCTCTCCATCATCAGCCCCATCCAGTGAGCCCGTCTGTCCTGCTCCATCATCAGCCCAACCCAGTGAGCCCGTCTGTCCTTCTCCATCATCAGCCCAACCCAGTGAGCCTGTCTGTCCTGCTCCATCATCAGCCCCACCCAGTGAGCCCGTCTGTCCTGCTCCATCATCAGCCCAACCCAGTGAGCCCGTCTGTCCTGCTCCATCATCAGCCCCATCCAGTGAGCCCGTCTGTCCTGCTCCATCATCAGCCCCACCCAGTGAGCCCGTCTGTCCTGCTCCACCATCGAGCCCACCCAGTGCTGACTTCTTCTGGATCCCTCATCTTTCCCTTATCCCCCTCTTATCTAACGAAGGCTGTGTTTAGAGTTGGAGGCACCTTGCTGCACGCACGCTGTGCCGAAGAGCACGGCACTGCCAAGCCAGTGCTCTCTCTCTCTCTCTCTCTCTCTCTCACAGCGCTCTCTGCCCTGGCGACACCCCTCTCAGCCACTCTGGAGTTGTCTGGTGGGACATCCTGAGGGCCGCCCTCCATTGTGATTGGCAGACACACTCCCCTCACCAGCAGGGTCTGGACAGTGGCCTCGTCTCATGCAGCACTTAGCATGTCGGAGGGCTCCGAAACACGATATGAGCAAAATAATAAAGATTACGGCCCAAAGGGTACCAGATAGCAATCCAAACTCTTTATTCTAGAGCCTTCTGCGTGTCAGAGATGTCCAGATTCAGGCCTTTCCACACGGGTCAGTGGAACGTGCTCAGCATCCTTACAACCAACCACTCTACTGCATTTAGTTTTATTTTATTTTTAAATTTTATTTATTTATTCATGAGAGACACACAGAGAGAGGCAGAGACACAGGCAGAGGGAGAAGCAGGCTCCATGCAGGGAGCCCCATGTGGGACTCGATCCCAGGACCCTGGGATCATGACCTGAGCCTAAGGCTCAACTGCTGAGCCACCCGGGCGTCCCTGCGTTTAGTTTTAATTAGCATCCTGCCAGCAGGCGGTGGACAGGAGACCTACTCTGTGCCAGGCAGCTGGTGCATAGGCACCTTGCCCTTCACAGTCTCCAGGACTCTGCTGTTCATAAGCCTTCCAGTCTTTACCATTTTGTTATTATGGCCCAAATGGCTGAGAATAGACAGCAATGTACAGGATATATTGTTCCCCTTGGACACTGTGGTGCCTCCAAACTGAACCTCACACATAACTACCAAAGCAGAGCTGACCCCAGCATTAGCACCGCCTGCTTGGGGGGTTATTGTGTCTCCTTCTAGCCGTATGGCTGGGCAGGGACTCACCTGGCCTCCTCAGAAGACGTCAGTGGGACTCCTAGTTGACCCAAGAGCCCATGGCCTGGCTCTAGTCCATCCCTACCACCTAATGATGGGGACTCTAGGAAGAACCCACTGCTGTGGGAGGGTCTCCCATGGGATGCTGGAGGCACAACTCTAGGACATGCCCCAAGGTGGCCCTCATCAAGAAGCATGGGCACATGGGCAGTTTGTAGGCTTGGAGACAGGGCCCGGTCCCAGCTGGCACACTCACAGGGTCGCATATCCATGATGGGTATGACCCTTCTGGGGGGCGGCGTTAGGAATGGGGGGCAGATGTAAGTTCCCTTCCCACCTCCTCTCTCTCTTTTCTACTTTTCTTTCCTGGACTCTTCTCTTGGCCTCTGTTGGTACCGGAAGCAAGCTCATGACTTTGCTCTGCCCATACCCCAGGAAGGGGACATTGCACATGATGTCCCCTAGCCCACGGGGGGGCTGGACCCCACCCCCCAGAGGACGTAGCCTGGACATTATGGGGCCACTGAATGGGGCCTGGCGTGACCTCCCTGTGACCCCCACGGAAACTGGAGTGACGGCCGTGGGTGAGGATGACGCAGGCCCCCAGAGCGGCTCCCTGAGTGCTCCCGGGGCTGTGTCTTCTCAAGGCCAGCCCACTGTCACCAGCAGCAGCAGCCTGCCCGGGGTGGGGTTGGGGGGGATGTCACCAGACTCTGTTGACCTGCCCTCAACTGTCGGAAGGCAGAGCTGCGCCCGGGACCAGCAGAGATGCATGCTCTCATTTCCGACCAGCGAGAGAGGGTGTCTGATGTGATAAAAGCCCAGCTCCTCCTTACCATCCCTTTTAAATAATAAGCAACAGCTCCACCGGCCCCACTTAAATTCTAAGTGCACAAGGTATAAATTGCTTTGATAACCATATTCATCCCCTACCTTATGTTTTGAAGTATTCCAACTTGCTTTCGTTTTATTAATGTATTTCTTTTATCTTTCATCTGAATAGTGTTCTCTATGTAAAGTGACCAAATGTGATTAATGATGAATAGATTAAGATAGGACAGGGTGTTTGAAAAATGACTTAAACTGCATGTAAGTCACTGGCTACAGTCCCAAAATGCAAATTCTGGTTAAGTTAATGACTGGAAAA
Organism: Canis lupus dingo; assembly: GCF_003254725.2. Classification (NCBI taxonomy): domain Eukaryota; kingdom Metazoa; phylum Chordata; class Mammalia; order Carnivora; family Canidae; genus Canis; species Canis lupus. The sequence continues at coordinate 120,276,944 of NC_064243.1, forward strand.
TCATGATAGCCCAACTGCATGAGCTTCTGCATTATTTAAAATTGCTTTATAAACAATAAATAATTAGCATTTTATGTTAGGACAAGTTAATTATTTCTTAATTATTTCTATAGGCATTAGGGTCCCAGAGCCAAAAGTTGCGGTGTAATTGACACACGGACGTCCCTTCAGACACCTGGCCGGCCCGCGTCTCTAAGTCCCCGCTTCACTCTGCAAATGGTGCGGGAGCGTTCGTTAGAGGTCGGCACTTTATTAAAACGTCGGCAATAATCTGGTTTGCAGGAACCTTCTTTGCCCAAGAAGAGTCCGTGCGTTTTCCTGGCGGATGGGGTCTCGGGGAGGGAAATTGTTTGTGTGTCGGTGCCCGCCTTCCCCTGACAAACGAGCCTTATCATCCGGGCAGCTCTGTGCTCTCACTCACCCTCGCAGGAGCTGGGGAGCTTTATGAAAAATAAATTAATAATGCATACTAAATTACATCTGCAAGAGACATTTAGGTGTATATTGCAGTCTTCAAAGATGATTAGATTTACGTTTTGTTCAAGGAGACTTGTCACCCCATCTTACGGGCGCGTCTTGAACCGCAGCGTCTCCAGCGAGAGGCCGGGTGGCGGCGGGCCTGCCCCGTGCGGTCACGGGCACGGGGTCCCAGGTATGTGGAGCACCGATCAGGCCAGCGGCCCGGGCCCGGCTCGGGTGCGGGGGGGACCCTGAGCCCGAGGCGACCCGACTGGCACATCCAAGAAGGAAGCCAGAGGCTTCTGCGGGCGGCGGCCGTCCACGCGGTCCGCAAGGGCACCTGCTCGTCCCTGGGCCCAAGGCATCTCCAACCCCAGGCGCTCAACGCTGAGGGAAAAAGCCGCCCTCGAAGTTGCTGGCTTTTGCTTTTTCTTTTTTTGGGGGGGTTTGTTTGTTTTGTTTTGTTAAACCACAGAGAAGAGAGAAATATAGCAGCCTCGACTGTTAAATCCTCGGGCCTGCTCCGCGGTGTCCGCACACGAAACACGCTGCTTTTGTAGCAGGAGGAGAGTCGGTATTTATCAGGGTTCAGAGCCAGTTCAGCCACACACTTGACAAATTATTTGTGGAATTGTTGTATTCATAGTCACTTAAATAAGAATCTGTCAACACGAAGGCTGAGCTTTGTTGCAGCGGGTCCCCTGGTTTTTCCTGAACACCCAGAGAATGATGGATTGGAAGTAATGCAAATTCACTACCATTTTATATGCTGGTGCCTTCCTCAGAGACAGGGAACATAGCTCAGGATCATCTTGTAAAAGGCCGTAACTGTAAAGGCCCGCTTCTGTGCTGGAAGTCTTGTCTTGTCTCCCTTCTTCTTCTCCGTCTTCTTCTCCTTCTTCTTTTTTTTTTCTTTTCTTTTTTCTTTTTCTTCTTCTTCTTCTTTTTTTTTTTTTTTCCCAAGTGGAGACTCTAGAACAGGGACATGGGATTCAACTATTTTCCTCACGTTCCGTTTTGGAAAGTACTCCTCACAGCAGGTGTGCGTGCTGGCTTTTTAGGCTAGCTCATACATATGCTTAGCCACGCTCCGTAATTAAAACAAATCGATAAATAAAATTACTTGGTTTCATCGGCACCCTAAAAGTTAATGCTCCTTAGCTGGATGTTAAGTCTTAACTCTTAAAGAGAAAGTGGGGGAAGAGAAAAAAACAAAAACCCAAACCAGGACCAGAGGGTCAGCGGAGCAGGTGTGTATGGCCTGCATGCAGTCAGTTCTTTGCGGCCTGGGTGGGGTGGGGTGCTCCTTACATGTGGGTGTCCAGAATGTTCTCCCCGAAACGTGTAGAGGGCAGGGGCTGGGCTCTGGGAGTGGGGGTGAAGAGAGGTGCTCTTGTCAGGTCTGCCTTCCAGGATCCTCAGGCTTGAAGGAGCATCACCAATGCCCCGGGTTGGGGTGGCTGTTGGGGTTCTGGAGGGAGACTCCGGGGTGGGCCCTTGAGGTCTCCCTCTGCCTGGACAGGATTTCTCACTCATGGCAGGAGCGCGGGGGAGGATTTACTCCAGGGAGCTCCCCCTGGAACGGGCTTTCTGCAGACAGGCCGCAGGAGCCTGTGGGTCTTGCATCCCTCTGGGCAGCCGGAACCTCCCGGAGCCTCAGTAGAACCGGGGGCTGGTGCCGGCACCCCCAGAGGCGTCTGTAACTCCACTGATGCCAATCTCTAACTCAGGCGCAGCAACAAGAGACCAGCCCCCGCCCGCAAGGCCCAGAAAAGGAACCGCACTCTCCCCCTGTCTGCCGCTTTCCTTCCATGAGAACCTTTCCGAAGGAATCCTGTTGCCTAAAACCGTACCCTCTTCAGCGGCAGTGGTTTGCCTCACGTGGCGTCACATCTGTGGCCCCCATTAAAAAAAAAAAAAAAAAAAAAAAAAGAAAGAAAAAACAACTGCTGGAGAGCAGTGAGAAAAAAAAATGGAAAAGCCCAAATGTGAAAACAAAATCCCACGTTATATAACACATCCCCTCGATACCGCTGAAAAATATATGTAATATTTTGAAATCACTGACTAATTATTTCTAATCACTCCATAATAATTTATGGAGACACTCGCTCCTTTGGACGGGTTCCTGTTTTGATCTAAATGTATTCCCGAACACACTGTCGAACCTCCTAGTTTGGCAACTGATTTGGTTTTGCTGAATTCCCTTCATGTGTCCAGATCTCTTGCCAATGAGGCTGTGGAACATATTTTGACAGCTCTGTCGCTAAGTTTGTTGCTACTTGTGTCTGGAACGGGTATCAAATTTCAGAGATTAATCTGTTTGTTTCTTCCCCGTTTGTGATGCCTGCAGGATGCCATTGGTTGGCCTGGAGCCGCGCCCCCCACCGCGCCCCGTCGGCCAGGAGGGGTCAGGGCCTGTTGGCTTGGCGGGGACTCGGGGTGGGGGGACCGCAGGGGGCATCTCAGCGCCCCCTGAGCCCGATGCCCAATGTGGCCATTGTCTCCCAGCGTGTCCCCGGGGAGCCAGGGCTTCTGCAGCAAGAGGCTGGACACCCGGGGCTGACGGTGGCCGCCTCCACCACGACTGTCGTTCGGGCGGCGAACTTCGCGCCAGAGCTCCGTGAATCACAAAGTCCCGGAACCGGAGCCTGCATTTCGTCTCTCTTTGTGCGCTCATCCGAAGCTTACTGGGTACGGCTGGTCTCTGAGGGGCCCTTGCAGAACCTTCTGGAAGACCAACCCCCATGGTGGGATGTCCGGCCCGGCTATACCAACATCACCTGGAGACAGATTAAAAATATTTCAGCCCACTCACGTCTTCCCAGATCTGCTGAATCAGAAACTCCGGGCGCGGGGCCCAGCAACCTGTTTGAATAAAGCCCAGCAGGTGATTCCGGTGCCACCGAGGCTTGAGATCCCCCACCTGGACTGTCACCCTGCGTCCTCGGCTTGCATGCGTTTTTCTGATCATCAATGCGGCCCAGTACGTCGTATGTTGCTCGTGTCTGGTCACCAATAGCCGTTGAGTCACCTCATTTTAGGGCAAAGAGGCTTTGATGTCAGGCAGTGACGCCTCCGGGCTGCGCCACCAGTGGGGACACCAAGCGTGGACACACGCCCACGGCCCCTCAAGGGACCGGGAGAGCAATCGAGCAGTGGCGGAAGTACCTGGCCCTTACCGTTCTGCAGGACAGTGGAGTGGGGGGAAGTGGGGACACGGAGGACAGGCTCCCCGAGCGCGCTGGGAGGATGGGGGGCGGCGGGGAGGAAGCCGCGTCCGGGCCGAGAGCTCCAGGTCTGGCGGAGCAGAGGAGGGAGGCGTCTCGGGCAGAGGGGCTGCAGCCGGCAAGAAATAGCGGGAGCACTGTCCCAGGAGCATGGAAATAGGTCAGTAGGGCTGATGGAAGAGTGAGGACGAGAGCGCGGAGTGGGAGACAAGGGCTAGATCTCTCAAGCCAAGCTCGGAAGTTGGGGACCGCTGATGCAGAGACCGGTCTCTGGGGGCAGGTGGAGCAGACCCACTTTGCGACCCCAGCCGTGGGGCCTTGGGCGCAGTGCCGCTGGGCCTCCTTCGCCTCACCTGCAAGTAAGGATGACCATGCCACCCCCCCGAGGATCCTCAGGTGAGACCATGCACGGAACACATTGGCTCGGGGCCCCACCTGAGTGCCCGATATAACGACCCAGAGTGCCGTTAGCCTTGCTGTTTCTATTACTGGGTGTCAAGCATTTTGAGGGGCGGTGAGGCCCCGATGGTGAGGCGGCCGCAGTCTCCTGCACGCAGGGCGCGCTGGTGGCCTGGGCTAAGTCAGTGGTGTGGAGGTGAGAAAGGGAATCTGAGGACGTTCTGAAGGCTGGGACAGGGCCCGGGGACAGTAGTAACACGGAGGGAAGGTGGAGGTGTCTTCTGGGGTTGCCGCTGGAGCACATGTGGTTGAGCCTTCCCTGGCGAGAGGACTGGGAGGACTGGGAGGAGGAGGAGAAGTGGCGAGGTGCCTGGTATCTGTTCCGGTGGAAGGGTCCGTCAGGAGTCAGAGTCTCAGTCTTGGAGCATAAAGAGATCTGGACCAGAGTTACGGGGCGCGTGTGTGTGCACAGCTCCCAGAGGCATATGAGGCCCCTACAGACGAGCTGCATGCGTCCCGGCTCATCCTGGGGGATCCCCGGCAGAGTGGCTACCCCTGCCCTGAGACCTTGTCCCGCCGTGTCCTGTTTGCATTTGGTCATGCACGTGGTGTCCTGGGTCTGCGAGCTCCTCTCTCTTCCCAGAGACACTTTCTTGCCAGTCCTGCCTCCCGTGGTTCCCCCAGTGAGATGTTTTCTGCTCCTCCCTTGCCTTGCAAACCCCCCAGAATCCCAGGCCAGAAGAGAAGGGACCTCGAGGTCCCTTTGAGTCTGTTCTATAACCTTCCAGATGACATCTTACCGCTACTGGAAGCAATAAGGAAGTGGCAGGAATGGCCAGGGACGTAGTCATGGGACCAGGGTCCCCAGCCTTTCACTGAGCACCTTCCAGGAGTCCTTTCTGATGCTGTGGGTCCGACCAGCAAGGTTCGGTGAAGGGCCATCTGGTCAAGATAAACATCCTTATCTCTACTGCTGTCAGAGCCCTGCTCCAGGTGGGGAAGGGTCCAGAAGGCCCTTTGCCATCCGCATGACCTGGGGAAGGAGGGGATGTTCACAGCTCATGGCTTGGAGAGCAGGAACCTGTGGGAGCACATCAAGGGTGTGTGTTTACAGAGGGTGGAGGGGGCTACGGAGGATTGGACAACAGGGGAGGAGGGTGAGGGTCTAGCCTAGGATGGAGCAGGACCTCTGGGGATCGTGTGACGGACAGACCTGAGCATCCAGGGTGTGGCTACAGGTTCACCACGTCACAAGCCACTAATTCAGCCTCTTGCAGAGTTTGCAGCTGCTTGAGACAAGAACTCAGGTGGAGGGAAGCCCTGAGCACCCAAAGATCATCCTACAAAAGTCACCAACACAGACACCTTCGGGTTGAGGGGGGTGGGTGGGCAGGTAACAACCAGGAAGGGTCCGAAGGGAATAGAAGGGAAGGGAGAAGAAATGGGTAGGAAATATCAGAAAGGGAGACAGAACATGAAGACTCCTAACTCTGGGAAACGAACTAGGGGTGGTGGAAGGGGGGGAGGGCGGGGGGTGGGGGTGACTGGGTGGCGGGCACTGAGGGGGGCACTTGACGGGATGAGCACTGGGGGTTATTCTGTATGTTGGCAAATTGAACACCAATAAAAAATAAATTTATTTTATTTTATTTTTTAAAAAAGGAAGGGTCCAAAGGCAAGACGAGGAGGGGTGGGTGGGCAAGGGGCAGAAAGCACAGCTCCACCCCTGGAGTGGGGGGTTGACTCATTTCCATAACAGAAGGGAGTCTGGTGTGGCCACACAGTCCTATTCTTCATGGAAACAGGGACACCAGGCCTTTGTGTGCCATCTCTGGGTTTTTAAAGATTGGCAGCCAATCCTTTTTTTTTTTTTTTTTTTAAGCCCCATGGACCCAAAAGGAACATAGCCATGGCACCAGATAGCGCACTTAATGCTGCCAGTGTGGGACATCTGAGACACTGGGGAGGCAGACACTCCACGCAGGTCCTTCCTCCCTGGAGGACAGTTGGGCTCAGGACCTCCTCTGACCCGTGTTCCCCGGGGACGGGTGGCTGCAGGCTGACAAACTCTTGAAGGCCATGTTGTGGCCTCATTGCCTCATCTTCTCTCTCGCCAGCTTCCCTTCTGCTATCTTGCTGGGGGAGGTGGGCGTGGGTGACAGGTTTGGTCGCCAGCCCGAAGGCCCTGGAGGTCCCTGTGGCTCGTCCTCCTGAACCGCTGGAGGCCAGCCTGAGGATGGGCATGGGCCAGGAGGGCAGGCGTGGCTTGAGCCCAAGCCAGCTGCACAGGGTGAGGGATTCTGGAGCTCTTGCGGGGGTCTATGAAAACCGGCATGGGGTCCGAGCCCCCTCTTCATGGTGTGTCACCCGCTTGGGGGTCTCCTGGTGGCCTTGCCTCCGCTAGTGTGGGGAGACCACTTTTGTGTTATATAAAATGTAATAATGTCATTGGCTTCCCCCTGGTTTCCTGTTGATTGACTTTTATAGCTTGCAAACATTATGCTGGATTGGTAAATTGCAATAAATTTAATCAAGAATTATTTTATTCAGCCTACTAATGAGGAATAATAGCGTATGTATCAATTAGGCCTGTCAATTTGTGTGAAGAAATAGATTTACAAAGGGATAGTAAGCAAAAAAAAAAAAAAAAAGTATCATTGGTATCAATTCACTTCATTATTTTTAATTTGCTGTGAATATTGAGTGTTTCTAACATAAAATCATTCCTCAATTAAAATAAAACAGCTGTACTGCTCTCGGCTCCTCATCCCTTGTTTTTGCTTACAGATTAGCAGTTGTCATTGGTTTCACTCTGTTGTCATCTCATTAATTTGCACCCATAAATGGGTAAAAAAGTATTCTCAACTGTCAGTGAGAAATGCAACAGAGCAAAATGGTTTTCTCATGTTTTGGGGAAACAGCAAGGTTACTGTAGCAACAAAGGGGTGGAGGGTATGGGGTAGCGACGTGGGAAAGCCTGGCCTGCCCTGCTCAGTTGGGACTCTCCATAAACGCTCCAGACCCAGTTTTTGTCTGGGGCCCTTTGCTCCGTATCTCGTGATTAATCATTTGCAAAAAGAATGGCCATAAATATCGCCTTCTCTCTGTCTCTGCAACACAACGTGGCCATTCTTTCTGTCGAGAAGTGGAGTCTCCTTCCCCGCCTCGTGAAGCTGAGCCGGCCACGTGACCTGCTTTGGCCGCAGAATAGGCAAAGGAAGCCTAACCTAACTCCGCGGTTCTGAACCCAGGCCGCAAGAGGCTCTGAATGCCTCTGCTCTGTTCCTCCTGGAAGCCCAGGAACCGCACATCAATGAGCCCAGGCCAACCTGCCGGAGGACCAGAGACCAGGTAGAGTAAGATGCACCCCCCCTCGGAGGGAGATCACCTTAGCGCAGTCCACAATCCTGGCCACCTAGAGGCTGAGGGCGGACACCAGCCTGGGCCTCCCCAGGTCCAGAAGAACTGCCCAGCTGAGCCCAGCATGCACTGCTCACCCGCAGAGTGGTGAGCTACTTTGTGGCTGAAGCCGCGACATTTGGGGGTAGTTTTTTATGCAGCCAGAACTGATGTATGCGCACTCTTTCAGAGAAGCCTGAAGCTGTAGTTTGGTGTGGGAAGTAAAAGACAGGCTTGAGGCGAGATGCCCAGAGCATGGGTGAGAGGGGGAGTCCAGGGTAGGCATGAATGAGAACACCCAGGGCGATTTTGTTTCCATAACAGGCCCTCCAGCAGCCTGGGGGAAAGGGGGTTTGCACACACCTGCATACAGATGTGATATGTGTTTGTGCAAAGAGTGTGTGCATGTCTGTCCATACGTGCACGTGTGTGGGAGCCTCAATGTACATCACGTGTCCCTCTGTGAAGCCCAGAAGAAGGGTTAAGCGCAGACAAAGGTGGTTTGCTCTTTCTCCCCCAATTCTGCGTCAGACTGAGGCCTGGCTGCCGGTCACATAGAAGTGGTCTTGTGTTGCCCTGGAGAACACCCCCAAGTGCACCTGAGCGGATTACCTCTCTGCCCCCAACTCCCACATTTCAGCAAACTCCTGGATCAGCACCAAGTGGTCATGAATGATTTGCTCAAGGACCACCCTTGGGGGTACAGTATGGTGGTGGTGGGTTTCCATGTGTGGCAGTCACGGTCTGCGGTCCCCTGACCTGGCTATGGTAACAACTATTCAGTTTCTGGCGCCACCCCATAGCCATGGTGGCGGGGGTTTGGGGAGGGAAGGTGAGCCCGAGAAAGGAATGTGATGACCAGGATCATCCTGGAACTGGAGGTGGACGCAGCTGTCCGCTGGGCTCCAGACACCTGTTCTGTCCTCTTCCCACTGTGCTGGTTGGGCCACTGCCACCTCGCCTTCGGGACCTCCCATGCCCTCCAGGTGCTGGCTCATGCGCTACTCTTCTCCACTGACCTGAATGTTCAAGGGACGTTCAGAGGTGAGAGATGCATCTAACCATCATGCAGGGAAGGAGCGCCGGGCCCTGACCCTGGGGGGTGTCCTGCGTGAGCCTGGCAGGGGCAAGATCTGCATGTCCTGCGCACACCAGGAGCTCATGAACGTATGAGCGTCCTCCCTGCCCGTCCCACCCCAAGGATGCGCTGGCCGTTTCGTGCGTGTCCTGTGCTGTGCTATTTATAAATACATCGAAATCACGGAAGGACAGCAGAGGTCCATGTTACCAGCCTCGTTCCGTGGAGGAGCAGACTATGCCCAAAAGAGGCTCAACGACTTCATCTGCTCGAGTTCACACCGTCGCTAAGAGAGGAAGCTGGACAAGATCGGGCAACGGAGCTCAGGACTCTGCAATACTCCCGAACTATCAAACGCTCTCCGAGGGCTGTGACTTGGTCTTCAGTCTTCCGTCATTAACACCTTGGTATAAAGGTGTTGCAGGCCTGTGGGACCATAGACTAGAACAGGAAAGCTCTGGGATCAGGGGACACTCCCTGCACTCGAGACTGGTCTCAAGGGCTCCCATCAAGCCTGAATGGAGGCGGCACATCCAAAGCACAGAGGCAAGCAAAGGGTAGAGACGTTTCTCAGAGAACCATGCACGTGCAATGAAACCAAAGAGAGCTAAAGGTGGCTGCTGGACAGGCCAGACAACTCAGCTGTCTCTCTCGCCCTCGGACGCCACCCCTAGTAAGCGCCAGAGCTGCCCTCCGCAACCCTCCAGGCAAGAGTCCTAGAACTGCCTCTCGCTCATAGTCCCTGAGGTTCCTTGAGGTTCTCTTGCCAAGACCATCGAGAAAGTTCTGAACGCAGCTGTCCCGTGGATCGCCTTCCAGAGTGTGAAGAGCAATGACAGCTGGAGCATGTCCTTCCTCCAAGAGCGCCCCTGCACATCAAGTAGTGGAAACTCACGGGGTTGACCCGTATTTATAGATGCCTCTGACCTGGAGGCTCCCCAGGATGCCTTCCGCCCTGTTAGTCATATTCCGACGATTAATCTCCGCATCCTTGGGGCAAGCAGGGCCTGTGTAACCACATAGGGTGGTGACCTTGCTGAACAGGGGGATGGTCTGTGGGTGGGGGGATGTCCTTCCCATGGTTTCTGCCCAGGTATGTAATTATCCATTTGGACCTCGGAGCACTTAATGGCCCTGGGATGGCCCCAAACCCACACACCTGGGAGTCGGAGGAGGCAGACCGGGCGCTACTTTGAATCAGAGCCTGACACAGAGAACGCCGGCTTGACCTCCCGTTGAGCAAGCATATCCACAGTTACGCCTGGAGGCCGGTGGGATCATCTCACAGGTTTTGAACGAGTGGCCCGTCACCAGCCCGCACTATCCACGGTGTATTCTGGATTCGCAGTATGATCGACCCTGTAATTATCATGGTGATATTCCAACGGGTTTTGTTGTTGTTGTTGCTGTTAAAGATGTTCAAGTAAATATTTAAAACTGGCCGTAATTTATCAGCCACATCTGGCCATTTCTTCACGTTTTTGGCTGTGCGCAAAGTCTAAAACACTGTGGGTGTCGTGGCCAGGGCTTAAGGGGGTGACACAACCTCTGAACCCCCACTTAGTCACACTTAGTCATCAGAAATGGGTTGATCCTTCCCTGCCAGCTTCTCGGGGCTGCTGCAGGGAGTAGCACCAGTTAAGAGGGTGCTTTGAGCTGTTGAAGTGCTCTTGGCTAGCGTGGAGGTCTGACTCCCACTGGGGGCTCCCTCTGAGTTATTGGTTATGGGCCCCTGGCCCCATGGCACCTGCACAGCCAGGGGTCCCCATGGGAAGATACGCATGGGGGGCCCATGGTGTAGCACTCCTTAGCCTACGGTGACCACGATTAGGGCCAAGGCTCCCTCCTGTGTTGCCAACCCTGAGATAGTGTAGATCGTCAGGGGTGTGGGCCCTGGTGACAGAGCGTCCTGGCTGGAGGATCGTCCAGCAGGCTGAGCTTCTCCAGCATCCCCTGCGCACAATCTTTCTGGCTCGTCGGGAGCTGCCCTCTGCCTGGTGCGGGGCATCAAATGAGATCATAGCCCATGTTGTCATGGATGCAGATTTTTTATATTCCAGTTTGTTTCCACATGCGAAGAGCAGATGTTGGCTGTGGCCGTCATGCTCCAAGAGAGGTGAAAGGTTGTATGTGAGTAAGAATTGATCAATACCTGAACCGGTCACCTCCTGTCTGCCGGGAGGAGCCTTGGCCCCACTGGTGGGGGTGCGAGATGCCCACAAGGCCAACAAGAAGACAGATGTCCACAGGACGGCGAGAAATAGAAAAATAAAAAATAAATACGTGCACCTGCCTCAGCCCCCTGCAGAGTCGGAGGGAAGTGATCGCTTCCGGCACGAGCCCCTCCCTTTGGGGGCGTGAAACCTTCCGTTAGTTTGGAAGCTGGTCAGAAACATTCTGGAAATCAGGATGAAAATGTTAGGCTGAACTGACACGAGGAGGTCAAGCCTCTGGATCAAACCTTAAAATTCAGTAAAAATTCAGTAAAAACCTTAAAATCCACCTGAGGGCTGGAGGGTATTTCTCAGCTGCCGGGGCGTTGGGCTGTGTCCCCCGTGCTCCCCAGGGACGTGTGACGTGGGCAGGGCAGCGCGGGCCGTCGCCGGGGAGGTGAGAAGCGGGAAGTGATGTGACTTTCAGCCTGGTACGTAGCCAACCCTGGTAATTTAGGAACCAAAATTCTACTCTTTGTGGAGCTATTAGCTCTCAATATTATGGAGGGAGCTTTTCTATCCCAGACAAATGAGAAATGAACACTCCCTCCTAATGGTGGGTAATAACTCAACATCCTTCTCTGAAGATCTATGGGCCAGCCCCCTGCCACTCTCCCTTAGAAAGCGGCTGACGTGCGGATGTTTTATCCCCTGCCCCTCCTTCCCTAGCACATGTTAATAAAAGTTCTATATAAAACAGAGTGATAAAGGAGATTAATACTTTTATTTCTCACACGTGCCGAACTCCATCTTTTCATCTGGAATTACCCAGTTGGAGTGTCTACACCACCTGAATTAATTAACCTCATCATTGTCGACTCGCCAAGCCCCTTCAGGTCGCCACAGGCGAGACCTCCGCTCCCTACATAGAAAATCTTCTGTACAAACGGACTCAGGGGCACTGGCCGCCCAGGAAGTTGGGGAGGTTTGTGCCGGCACAGCCACTGCCCTGAAATTCTCTCCCACGTTTACCCGCAAAGGAAACCACTCGCATTTCCCTGACAAACAAGCCCGGATCTCAAAGGTCGGAGCCTACCCATCGGCATTTAGCGTGGCCGTACCTTATCTGGGTTAGACGTGTCTCTAAGAGGCAGAGAAATGAGCAGAGATTATCTCCAGATCTCCTAGCCGGGGTGGAATGGCTATTGCTTGGGGTCCAGCGCGGTGTGTGTCCAGGTCACCGTTCTCTTTCTTCACTTGGGACATTTCTGGGCCCTCATCCCAAGGCGTCCTTCAAGGTGAGGTGGCGGCGTGGGCATCGGGCCCAACGGGGGCCTCGGAGTCCTGCGGGCACACCCGTGCTCGGGCCCGGGAGGGATGTGGCACACTGGAGAAGTCTGCCACCGGCGAGCCACGTCCTCGGAAGCTTATGTGCATCCTGGGCCTGGTAGCACGAGAACTGGAGCCTCCTCAGGCGGAGAAGCCCCCAGCGTCAGCCCACATCACAGCATCGGGCCGGGGCCGACTCTCAGAGATCTTTCTCAAAAGGTGGACCACCTACCCCTTGAGGGAGGACGGGGCCGAGGGAGCTGCCGGCCACGGGGATTTGTGCACCCCGACCCTGCCCAAGGGCTCCAGGATGACCTGCACGCGTGTCCTCTTTCATGATTTTTTTTTTAAGATTTATTTATTTATTTATTTATTTATTTATTTATTTATGATGGACATAGAGAAAGAGAGGTAGAGACACAGGAGGAGGGAGAAGCAGGCTCCATGCTGGGACCCCAACGTGGGACTCGATCCCGGGTCTCCAGGATCAGGCCCTGGGCTGAAGGCGGTGCTAAACCCTTAAGCCACCCAGGGATCCCCTCTCTTTCATTACTTTTAGGGAGCATCTCCTCTGCACCAGGTGCTCTGACTGTCGCCCTGCGTTGACATTTACGAGCCCCCAGAGGCTGGTACTTGGGGCCTCCTCATTTTTATAGAAGGAGGAACAGGTCCAAGAAGCTGAGCAACTTTCCCCAGATGTCCCGCAACAGGTGGACAGGGCAGCGGAATTGGGGCCAGTCCTGAAAGGCCCGGGCTGTGCTCTGTGTTGGGGTCTGCCCAGTTGGCCAGGGCCAAGCTCTCCACTGGCAGAACCCGTGGAGGTAGAGAGATCAGATCATGGCCATTTGCAATTGTTTGTGTCTGTGGGGACATCATCATAAGAGTAGAAAAAATGATGTTTCCTTGTACAAACCGTCGTGCTTCAACTGTAGACGCTGCCCACGCTTGAGCAAGTCGGACAAGCCCATGGGAGGATTTACAGGAACGTGCTTGCCTCGGTTTACACAAAGGTTCTTCCGTTGAGTTGTTGAGTTGAAGGTGCATGTGGAGTACCCCGGGGAGACTATCCTTAGGGCAGAGGGGGTTCCTCTGCTGCGCCCCATGCACCAAGGCCGTGAGGCAGCAGGGAGAAGCGCAGGGAGCTGCCTCCTGCTGAATACTCGAGTCCCCGAGGGCCAGATGCAGGTGTGGATGCGGGCCCCCCAGGACACGTCGGTGAGCTCCCCTGAGACCTCGCCAGGGGACACCCGGAGACACTCACTGGCGAGGGGTGAGGGCAGGGCTCTCAGGGGATGGGGGCCCGGGTGCCCAGTGTCAGCCGTGGCTCACACAACCACCCTCGTCTTGTCCAGGCAGGCCTGAGAGATCCGTGCTGTGTGTGACCTGTGAAGGACAAATGTGGCCTTTTCCCTCCCAGCTTCATTGTGCTACAATCGGCAAGTCAGATTTTGCATATTTAAACTGTACAATGAGACAACTTGGTGCACGTATTAACGTACCCGCCAAGTCACCTCGGTGCGCGTGGATGTGCGCGCGTGGGGCCAGGGCACCGAAGACCCACTCTCTCAGGGACTTTCAGGTCCGTGGCGCAGGGCTGGTAATTACAGTCGCCACGCCACCCCACGCCGTGGGCTACATCCCGGGACTTCCTCCCCTCATCGCCGAACGTTCCAGCCCGTGGCCAGGGTCGCCCCGTTTCCCCCACCCCCAGGCCCTGCGGCCACCAGTCCACTCTGTTGCTGCGAGTTCGACTTTTCTGTTGTCACTGTTTTTGTTGCCGTGTTTTTGGGATTTGACTTAGACATGACACCACATGTCGCTGTCTCTCTCTGGCTTATTTCACTCAGCATAACGTCCTCCAGCTTCGCATCTGTACACCTCACATTTTTTAGCCCATTCATCTGTGGACAGACAGACGCTCGGGCTGTTTCCATAGCTTGAATATTGTGAAGAAGGCTGCGGTGGACACGGGGGGTGCACACATCTCTTCGAGATCAAATGGGCCTTTAAGACGACACGATGTGGGGGGCTCAGCGGTTGAGCATCTGCCTTGGGCTCGGGGCATGGCCCTGGGGTCCCGGGATCGAGTCCCGCGTCGGGCTCCCTGCATGGAGCCTGCTTCTCCCTCTGCCTGTGTCTCTGCCCCTCTCTCTCTCTCTCTCTCTCTCTCTGCATCTCTCATGAATAAATAAATAAAATCCTTAAAAAAAAAGAAAAAAAAAAAGCGCTGACACAAGGTGAGGCTGGGCTCGCTGGCAGGCAGGGCCTTGGGAGAAGCAAGAGTGTGCTAAAGTGACCAAGAACAGAGACTCTGTACCGACTACCTGGGCCGGGCCCCGATCTCTGCCACCTATGGGGTGACCTTGGGCAGGTGTCTGGCCTCCGTGTGGCTCAGTTTCCGGGACACGCCTCTGGTGGTACTTTGCCCGACCGCGGTGTTGCGGAAACGGGATGAATTTAGGCCCACGGAGCCCACCGTGAGCGCCGCGTGTGCTGGCCCGGATTCTTACTGCTTTTACCATAAAGGACACAATCCTGACTTGAGAGGCTGAGGACAAAGTGCCAAAGCACACAGCCGTGTCCCCTCAAGCAGTCGGAGAGGACGTTCTCTGGTCTTGTTACCCTAACGTCATCCTGACCGGTTCCAAAAACTCGCGCCGTGAGCCCCGTGGACCCCGAGGTCGACCCGGCTGTTCGTCACAGCGGGTGAGAGCCTTGAAGACTCTGCGACTACATCGGTAGAGGCCAAACAGCACATAATAGCTTTTGTAAAATAATCACTTATCTGAAAATATTTTAAGAGCCGATGAATCCTGATTGCTTGGTAAATTTGCTCCAAAAGCTAATTATTTCTGAGTTGAATGATCCAGTCAATGCGTGTACCACCGGTTTATAAACATATTACATTTCTTTTGCTCGTAAGTGGAAGTTATTTTTGGCCTGATTTATGTTGCCTTTTATGTCCTCCCTTCAGAGAAGCTTCTTCTCCCCAAATCAAGGGGTCCTCCGCTCTTCGAGCTGGTGGCAGCCAAGGGATTGTGGGAAAAAGTCTAACGGAGGCTTCTAGAGACCATATTCCGTCCCCCTCTGCCTGCCTCCCAAGCTCCAGGATTAGAGCCCCGCCAGGGGATGTGCATAAAGCGAGTGAGGCGGGGACGGCGGGGAGCTCCCAGCCCCTGGGGACTCCCTGCCTGGCTTCCTGGGCCCAGACTGGCGAGGCTGAGAGCCTGGCTCCCGTGAGCATCCCGAGGCCTCCCGGCTGCAAGCGCCTGAGCTCAGCTCAGCTCAGCTCAGCTCAGCTCAGCTCAGCTCAGCTCCACGGCCAGGAATCCTTGGGATCCGTTGTGCAGCGCGGCCGAGGAGCCTCCTGAAGCTGGATCTCCAAGAGGAAGGTGCTTTATTTAGCAACTGCCCATGTTCTGGTGTGAATTCCTGAGCTGGAAATAAAAACGCATGTCCCTGGTTGGCAAGCAGCTCTTGCGGTGAGTGAGCAGCTGGCCCACAGGGAGCTGGGGCCGGCCGGGGCGCCCGGGGTGGGGGGCCCACCTTCCAGGCGCGCTCTGCGAGTCCGAGGCACGACTCCCGTCTCCCCGACAGCTCCTGCGTCCCATGCAGCCGGCCAGTGGGCCGCTGGGCACCCCCGATCCCCAAGGGCCTCTCCAAATTGCCCTGTTCCCAGGTTCCCCGCCTTCCAATATTTCTCGAAACGTGTGCTGGAGCCTTTGTCATATGGTGATGGATAGTGGCGGCGGGCGTGGGAGAACAGGGCCCCGGCCTTAATATCTCTTTTCCTTTCTTGGTGGCAAAGAGGCTGCGGGGTATTGAGACGATCCCAGACCCCACTCCCCGAGAAGCCTGGGGCATGTTTATCACGGTGCCAATAAAACCAGCGCGATTTATGGCTCTGCTTTTTAATTCATTCAATTCTCTGTTCATTGGGAGGTTAATGTTGTTGATCTATTTTCTCTTGAAACAAATAAAAACAATATGTGCTGACACTGGCTTGGACTTTTGACATGGACCAGAGAGGTCAGCATTTAATTTTATATTTATAGACTACACGGACAATATTATCTGTATTAAAAACTGCTCACTCGATCCTTGTCATTTTACAACTTGGGTCACAGGCTCCCGTCTCCGGGCTGGGTTGTCTCTGCCAGTGTCCCCTTTTCCTGTTCTTTGTCCCCAGCACCCATCTCTGCCTCTCTCCTTCTCTCTCTATTCCTCCCGCTGCTCCTCGGTGGCTTTAATTTCCATCTTTGTTGCTCTTGCTCTTTCTGTGACACAAGCTCACCCACGTTCATTTGCTTGCTTGCTTCCTTCCTTCCTCCCTTTTCTCTCTCTCTCATTCTTTTGTTCGTTCTTTTTAATCTATCCTCTATTATTTATTGATCTATTATCTACTTATCTATCTTTTCATCCATCCATCCATCCATCCATCCATCCATCCATCCATCCATCCAACGTCGATCTGTCTAGATGGCCTTCTCCCTCATGCCTAGCTCTGTTTCTCTCCTAACCTCTCTCTCCTCCCTTCATCTCCATTATAGTTCTCTAGCTAGAAGCACTATCATATAAGCCAAAAGTGAGAATCTTGTGGATTTGATGCTTGGCGACATCCTTTGGGCCTTCCCTCTGGGGTTAGTGCTCCGGATTCAGAAAGGAGGCAGGGCCAGAGGTGTTAAGGCTGAACAGTTGTGAGTGTTGACAATGACAGCATCGCCTTTCTTTGAGGGATTTCCATGGCTCATGTCCGACATTAAACTGCTGCCTCTTCCAACCCTGTGCCCCAGCCCTCCCAGCTGCGGTGGCAGTGGAGGGGCTACAATGAAGTCCTTGTCATGAGTGGAAGTGTCTCCTTCCTGAGCTTCTGTCTTCTGCGTGTTTCTGGCACGAGTCACCAGAAGTGATGGGCCATATCGCTTAATGCTGGATCGAAGCCATCCAAATGATTAGAAAATGAAGCAGAGGAACAGCAGGACAATGGTCATGGAGAGCATCCCAGTCCTGCTGTCCACTGGCTGTCTGGTTGGAACGAGTTTGTTAAGATCACGGAGGCCCTGTCTCTGCTCCGATACAATGAGAAACTGATGTGTACATTTGAGGACTGGGGGTCAGAGATCACGGGTGTTCACTGAACGGTGTGTTGTCTGGTATGGGAGAGGCTCACAGTGAGCAGAAACTAATGGCAATCTGCATTATTTTCTAGTTACTTGGGGGGCAGGGGTAAACACCATTTTAGTCCAAAGGATGTATTAATAAAGAGGCTGTTTTTAAAATAACCTGTCTTTTGCGAAGATACAAAGATCGGGACATCTGCTAGAGATGTGGCCATCTGGATCCCGAATTTGTCACCTCTTGGTAAGGTGAGTCACTCGCCCTCTGAGACCTTGTCCGTGCATCTGGGGCACAGATGTCCCCTACCCTCCTCAATATCTTTTTGACGACTGCTGTAGTCTGAATGCCATGCGGTGTATGGGCCAGAAGTAGCGTCTTTTGAGTGGGTGTTACAGAGCGTGCCCCCATTGGGCGGCCCATGACTGGTGTGGCTGGGGTTTCCACTGGTGGGAATCGGGCTGTTTCGACTGGTAATACCCCGCCCGTAGCTTCTGTGTCCTCACCTGTGAAATCGGGGTAATGATGCTGCTCCATCCACAGATGACAGGAGGATTAATTAGATGCTATATTTAAAAGACTTTAGATCCTTGGAGGAAAAGTGCACTGTAACTGATATCTAAGAAGATAAAATATTTAAGCCATAGCCTCCAGGGGCCGTTAATCTTATTGTATTTTCAGCATTTTAGAAATTTTGTATGAAAACATTCTTTAAGAAAGCTTCTCTGCCCAGACAGCTGAGGAAGAAACACTTCCTAAGAGAGTACAATAGCTTGGCGTCATTCTCCCAAGACGGGCCTCCTCCCGCGCCCGGTCAGCCCTAGGCCTACCGAGACGGCGGCAGTGATGGTTCTCTGAATCTCTGGCCCATCTCCTGGGCAGGTCAGTGGAACGGGCTGCAGAGAGGGGTGTGGAGGAGCGACGCACAGGTCAGACCCATCAGAATACCCAGGCAGGTCCTATAAAGATGGAGAGATTTTCATTTTCATCCAAGCAAATAATAAAGAAACCAATTTCAAGTGATGTCATTCCTTCAGTGAAGATTGTGAACACGTGGTGTCTTTGAGCTGGATGAGATTTAACTTAGATTGGCCCTTTCGCTTCGGATGAGGAAACAGATCTAAAGAGCCTTAAGTACTTTCACAACAGGGGGAACGGAGACCAGTCCCTGGACCTCCCATTTATCAGGAAAGCATGAGTATCACGGCCCCTCTGTGCATGAGTCCTTTCCTATTATAAGAACGCCCTGGGCCTATTTATGTATTTGTAATGTATTATTCTTTTTCCTAAAGAGGGTTGCAAAAATCGTGCAAGCTTCAAATCCCACTGCACCTGGGCCTGCCCCGCCCTTCATTCTCTAGAGCTAGAAGCATTTGCACTTTTAAATCCACAGCGTTCCACTCAGATTTTTCTGGATGCTCATGAAAGAAGCCCAGTTCAAACTAGCCTGAACGGGGAAAGGAAATTACCAATTTATCTCACCGGAAGGTACAGGGTACAGATGGCTTTAGGCGTTGCTGAACGAGGAGCTTACCAACGCCACCAGACCCCCATGTCTTTCCATCCCTCAGCTCTTCGTTATTCCATTTTGTGTGGTTTCTCAGGCAACTTCTCTCCTGAAGAATGGTTCCAGGCTGCCCCCAACAATTCCCAGGTCTTGCCTTCTGGCTTTGCAAGCTTCCCAGAACATAGTGCTTCTCCACCCCAACTCCCAGTAATTCCAACCGAGTTCCCAGAGGAAGCCCCTCAGTGGACAATTCTGAAGGGTTCCTCCCTGAACTGATCAGCTCGGCCAGGGTAGTGAAATGGGCTGGTTAATGAAGTCATGTCTTCCCTCCTAGAGCTGGAATGTGGTAGATTCAGTTCCATCCAAATCATCTGACTTGACAGGTGAGAAAGGGTGGTTTCCCCAAAAGCAAATCGATGAGGTGTTTCCAGAAGTAAGGGCAGTGGATGCCGGCTGGCTGAGTTAAGACACCTTTCAACATGTCCTGGATCCTATTTCCTGTGCACATGAGCTAGACGCTGTGAGCTGTGGCCAGCCTGGATGGGTAACCAAGGATCAGCCAGGACTATGTCTGTTTGGTGGGTGGCAACATGGTGTGAAGACCAAGGACTAGATCTTTGCTTCCCCTAAGCACTTCTCGCCATATAGTTTTTCAGATTTTAGGCCAATCTCAAGCAAGAACCTTGAGAGATCTGAGATTAATTTGCCATATAACGGAATGAAAACTCGACTTAGACATTCAGTTGTAGGCAAATGAAGGCGGTTGCTTTCTTGCACACATGAGTTAGTGGATCAAGATTCATACTCTCTGTGTATTCTTCACTGATTACACCAGCCCCAGGAAACTTCTGGTACTCATGGGGCTTCAGATGAGGCACGGGGGTTATTTGCCTTTTCCTCAAATCAGGACAATAGGAAGGATGAACTCTGTGAATGAGAGTCCTTTGAATCAGACGTCTGCCTCCTGAGCCAGTTCCAGGCTCTACGACATTCTGAGTGAGCACCTTGGCAGAGTAGGGGACCAGGTTGCAGTGCTCTGGGCATATTCAATATAATTGCACCATTGGTTTCCCGAGTGTGACACATCTTGCCTGATTACACTGCATGTTCGAGGAAGTAAGAGTTGGGTGGGGGAGGCTCCTGTCTGGTGACCTTTATTTTGGCAGAAAGCTAATAGACATTCCACTCCGCAGAGAGGATGCTCTCCGGGGGAATTTGCACACTAATACAGACTTTGCTTCCATCATTGTGTTTAATTGAAAGAAGAGTTACATCAAATTTTTACCTAATGATTTGTACAACATTCTTACATAATTAAAGGAAAGTGATGCAAGCCAATCTTCAATACTTTGCTAATAGAGCCATTTCCTTTCCCCTCTCCCTCTCGGGCATGGAGCTGTGGGTAATTGTATGCTTGTAACAGAGGAGAGAGGGGAAGTGGAGGGGTTGGTAGTGATGGGTGTCTACACTTTCTGCTGGGAGTAGAACACGGAGCAGTCTCACCAGGCTGGTCCTCAGCTGGCTGCTGCCCAGACCACCCGCGGCCATCAGCACATGGAGGGCATTGGCCATGCATGAGATCCTGAGCCTCTCCTGGCACCTCACCCCATCCATGCACCATCACCTCATGCACTTCCCCCCCCAGCCCCTTCCCATGGTGAAAGGTGGACAGAACAAGATGGAAAGACCCAAAGAGTGGGAGGGTGGTGCCTCCTATCAAGGAGAAGGAGGGACTGCAAGAGAATCCAGCACCCACCTTCTAAGTTAGAGCTCACACAACACCCAGAGAGACACAGCATCTGGCTGACACCGTGTTTCATGTTTCTGAATTGCAACACCTCTCGTCACAGGGACTGCGCGGTCTGCCGAAGGACACACCATTCACCGATGCCTTCTCCACAGCCTCGCTTGCGACCCCTTTGTCTCAGCACATTTGTATCATTCATACCAAGAGAGACCTGTGAGAGAGCATAGAGCCTGAAAGAATTCTGAGTGGATATTCTTGGTTTTTATTAGAAGAAGAAGACGATGGCAAACTTCACCTCCTTCTCGAAGTGTTACACCTGCTGCTAGCCAGCCTCGTTATTATCCTGTCTCCTTAAGTCACACCCTCCAAACCTTCTAAAGTCAATGCTTTCCTCCTGTACCCCAATCCTTCAGAGAGGCCCGGTGCCTAGAGCAAGACAGCCAGAGCCATCCACCCGGCATCCGGGACGCTTCATACCTGGTCCCAACATACCTCTCCAACCTTAACACCATCCTTTCTCCACCAGGATGCCAGCCCTCTCTCAGCTCCTGTGCCCACTGTGGGTGCTCCATGTCTTCACTCTGGGACTTCAGGAAATGTAGCAGGACAATATAAGACCCACTTGGCACTTTTAGACTCTTCCTGCATGAGTGGGAGACAATGCTCCCTCTCTCTGAACCATGCTGGGGTGGGAGGAACTCTGAGAGGGTCTTAGGGCCGCTGTCACTTTCAACCAGCTGATGTTCCCTCTCTGCAACTGCAGCACCTCTCTGGGCTTCACCAAGAGACACAGCTGAAGCACCCTTTGCTTTCTCTCCCATCACCTGGGACCGGCTCTCCCATCCTCCAAGGCAGGAGTAGTTCTCAGTCCTGACTGCAACTTAGACTTTCCTGGGAGCCTGCAAGATCCCAGCAGCCAGGCCACAGCCCCGCAGCAATCACCTCAGAATCCCTGGGGGTAGAGTGGGGCATCGGGAGTTCCAAAGCTCCCTGGTGGGCCCAGTGTGCAGCAGGATTGAGAACTACTGCTCCGAGGGCATGGTTCTCTGCCCAAGCTCCTTGGCATAGCCTTGGGAGCCTGTACAACACACGAATTCCCAAGTCGCGCTCCAAATGAGTCAATGAGAATCTCCGAGTGTGGCTCTTACCATCAATGTTCTTAAGAAGCTCCCAGGGTGAGTCCAACCACTGGTCTACAGTCATGTCTGGGAGATTCTCTAAAGTGGGGCTTTTCAAGGACAACAGATGACTCAGTGGAAAGTGACCCATCCCATGTGGGGGTGCGAAGACCATTTAGCTGATAGTCCCACCAAGTTGCACCTGATGCAACACAGCCTGGCTTTGCACAGAGGGCTCGATTAAGAACTCCAACATCCCACCACTAAAGACGCGGAGAGCCAGCCTGTCCTTATGTACTCATATTGGCATCCCGGTCTCTGTTTGCAGATGCCCAGAGCTCCTACAGCCCCCTCGTGAGCCGTGTGGCTGGGGCTGCCCATAGCTGTTCCCCAGCTGGCCGTGTGCCTGCGGTCAGCCACTTGTGCATCCCCTGTCTTCCCTCACATGGGAGAGCTGCCACTGCTTGGTCCTCCCCGAACATCCTGGCCTTCACTGCACAGAGGACACGGGCGGAAGATGGTCTCAGGCACGTGTAGGAAGGTGGGTCACACTGCTCTGGCTTTGGCTGAAATAACTCCTCCCTTGAATCCAACCAGGAATGCTTTGCTCCGTTGGATGGCATCATGGTTACCATGGTTACCCACTCACTATCCTACCATTTAGTGATTTCGCACTCACCGGGGGGCGGGGGGGGGGGGACGCCGTGTGGGCCTCAGCACTACCTCACAATAGAGATATACGGTGTATCCTCAGCAAAACCCAGTCCAGATCCTAGGTGTTATCAACTGTTCTGCGGTTTCTCATCAGGCACTTTACAGTTCTCAAACTTTAATAACTTTAGTTATGGGTAGGATAAAAACAATCTTCCTGGTAATGAGCAGAGAATTTCTTCTCACACATGATATTAGATTTGGATGGTGTTTTCCAAAGTACACAATTTTCCTTCTCTCATATGGTGGCCATTTCCCTCAACGGGATCTAAATGGTAATGTCTCCAGCCATGCGACACAGGTACCCTAAAATTTAATAGATTTGCTCCTAAATGCCACTTAGATATTGTTTCTATCCTACCCAAGTTATTAAAATTTAACCGTAAAGAAGACTTTATGAAGACCTGTATCACAGCCTCACAGCCAAGCGGGTTCAGCAGCAGCCTTAACGAGGAGAACTTGGGGGTCATGTTGGCACAGCGCCTTCAGGGCCCATGACCCTAGACCCCAACTTGTGTCCAGGGAGACTTGCAACTTCCATGGAACTGTGGGAAACTGGAAAACCATCATTTCTGCCCGCAAATAGCTCTGAAGGAGACGCGATTTTGCCTTTGGCACATGCTTTCTTTTTCCTGGAACAAACACCCACCTGTATGAACCTGTTTACTCGGCTCTAGAACAAATACCTACCCAAGTTTTACCCTTCGTTCCTGGAGAAACGCGGCAATGCCTACGT
This sequence comes from Canis lupus dingo, assembly GCF_003254725.2. NCBI lineage: Eukaryota > Metazoa > Chordata > Mammalia > Carnivora > Canidae > Canis > Canis lupus. The sequence continues at coordinate 120,299,925 of NC_064243.1, forward strand.
TTCAGGCTGAGTGTTCAGACAGATTACTTTTTACAGGCTTCACTGACGCCTTGGAGGGAAGAGTGGCGATGCTTATTTTTTCTAATTTGGGATTCGACGGCATGGTGCACAGAAAATGGTGCTTCCGCTATGGCTCTCTGTGTGTGTGTGTGTGTGTGTGTGTGTGTGTGTGTGTGTGTGTAACTCACAGACAGTCAGGACCAGGCCTGTAAGAAACGCATGGAAGCATCTACTTCGTCTCAGGTGCAGGAACTACACCAAAGGAGGGACGGATGATGCTTGGTGAAGTTCAGCTACTTATATATATAGCGGGTGCCCTGTTCGCTGTGCGATTTATCTTGTGATAATCCTGGCTTGTGGAAGTACCCGGTTGTATTCTGAGGTGGGTTTTGTGTTGGTCTGAGGACCAAGGCCATTCCCCTGAGGACAGGGCATGGGGGATGGACAAGTGGGTCAAGGGAGCCCTTTCTCATCTCTTTTGGGCTCATGTCCATGTGGATGTGGACTCCAAAGTGAGCTGATCCACTTTGTGGCATTGCCTGGATGTGAGGCACATCGGGCCCTGGAAGCCAGTGACCCTGGGGATGTAGTCAGGGTGTTCTGAGTGTGCAAATGCAGCCTGAGGGGTGGCATAGGTGTGGCTCCTCCTGGGTGCGATCGCCTTTTGATTTCCTCGTAGCTCTCAACGAGGCCTGAGCCCTTCCACGGTTGTATCCTAGAGCTTCCCAGGCCGGATGGCAGACAGAGCTGCCTCCTCCTCTGCTGCCTCCCAAGGGCCTGTGAAGCAGAGGAAAATCCTTCAGGAAGGGGGAGGATGTAACAGGTGGGGGGGCAGAGGGAGGACGGAGCAGTTGATGGTTGAAAGTGGTGGCCGTGGGCACAGTGGGTACTTGGGAGGCGCTGGTGATGCTGGCGCCTCAGTGTGCTTCGTCCAACGTCTCCAGCAGGCGAGGCACAGCCATCAGCCCACTCCGTCTCCCTGGCTTGACCTCCAAGGATAAAACAATCCAGCCTCTGTGGGGCTCTGGGACCAGCACCTTCCCTGCCCTGGTGAAAGTCTGACTTCTCAGGGAGCCTCCATCCGTCTCGGGGAGCGTTTTGGGGTTGCACGATGGCAGATCGGGAGCAAATGGTAATCCTGAGGGCAGCCCCACTCGACTAGCTTGCTGGGCTTAGCACACTGCGGCTAGAGCCCTGAATGGCAGGGCCTTGCATCGTGTCCTGCCGCATAATGAATGGTCGCCCTCCCGTTAACCAGTCAGGCTTCACTGATAACCAAAGTGCAGCTTGCCCATGCTGCCCTGATCGATAAGGACTTCTATTTATAGGATTGTGACAAATAGAAGTTTTATTTAAATGAGGTGATGCCGAGGAGTGCACAGGAGATCGATCGGATAAAATACAGTAAAAGAGTTTAATTTGGGTTTGATGGCGCAACGCACGCAGACTTGCACACGCATCCACACCCACCTGCCACGCTTTCCCCTGAGATACAACGCATTTAGAGGAAAGGTCAGTGCCCTGCAAACCCCCCTACAGCGGTCAGACTGCCAGAGCCTGCAGGGAGGGGCTGGGTGCTAGGGGAGCAGAGAGGAGGCAGGGCCCGGGGTTCCAGGAAGCCTGGCTTGTAGTCCTCCTCCGTGACGGCCTCACCCTGAGGCCCGGGAGCCTCTCTCCTCCCCAAAATCCCATCTCTCTATCTAGAGATGAGCCCACCCAACACTGACCCTCCACGGTTCCCCACAAGGGACATCATTGTAAGGGAAGAGCCACAGGAGAGATGCTATCCCTCTCTCCTCTTCCCCAGAACCCTTGGACACAGGGAAGCTGGGCTTTAAACACTGGCCCCACCAGGACCCTACAGCCTTGAGCAAGAAGCTGAGAGGGAGACCTTTATCAGACCCCCTGGTACAGACGCCGTGCGCGGGGCCTCACGGAGCCTTCCCAACCGCTGGTGGACACGGGTGGGGGCTCACTACCTCTCCCCCGGGCCTCTGGTTTAACCTCCGCAGGTGAGGACAGCAAGGAACCCACTTGCAGAGCAGATGTGAGTGTGAACGAAGGCCAGACCTGCAGAGGGCCTGGCCCACGAGACAGGCCCACAGCCCCAGGGCTCAGCTGTGCTCTGGAAGTAGGTAATGAGGGGCACCTGAGCCACCAAGAAAGGTCACGCTGTCAAGCTCCTAATGTGTCACAGCAGGTGCCACCAGCACTGGCCTGGCACTGCCTTTCACATCCCCTGGGGCAGGCAAGGTGGCCCCGGCCGGGCATGGAAAGGAAGGCTGACCCCAGACTCCCAGGTGAGATGCTGCGTTCTCCGGGGTCACCTGGACCGTGGGTAGGAGGATGCTGTAGTGGCCTCTGCTGTAGTGGCCTCTGCCCCATGACACACACGATGTGTCTTGAAGCCTCTGCTCTCTTTTTCAGTCTGACGTCCTGCTCTGCACCCTGAGGTTGCAGCTGCGTGTGTTTTGCCGCTGAGACCTTTCACGCACACTCAGGCCAGGATTTGGGCTCCCCCCGATGGGACGGATTGATGTTTTGTGACAGGCTGGGCAGACGTTTGTGCCACACAGCCAGCGGGATACCCCTTCCTCCCAGCAGGGCCGGGACCTGCCTCTGAGGCCTGGGGAGGGCGTGATCCTTGTATTCGTTTTCAGGAACAATCCATTCGCTGCAATCCTGGGGGGAATGAAGTTTGTCGTCTTAATAGCATAGAAAGACTTCATCTTGCATATTAGGAGCTCACCAGGTATTAGGTAATTTAGATCGTACATTCTCTTCCAAGTGACCCATCATCTCAGTATTTATTTTTCTTCCCCCTTGAAAGGATGAGAGGCCTAAAAGCACTTTTTGTAGTTTTAGATCTGTCAGCTTGTCACATAAATATCTCAGTTACAACCGATCTTAGCATCGTAAAACTTCCATTTGTGTAGTTAGACAGGTCGCATTGGCCAGTTGCATGGAAAAGTCAAGCGCAGGCGACATCCGACCCCATTCGGGCCAGCCCACGAGGCCTCATCTCATGGTGGCATCTCTCCCCGTACCGGCCACTGCCACTGGGAGGCCTGGCATGTGCTAGACGCAACGCGAGCTCCACGGGAGAGCAGAGCAGCCCCGAGAGACCTCCGCCCCCCGCACCTCGGGGCCTTCTCCGCGGTGGTGACAGAGCCGGTCCTTTAGAATGATGGACGCCTGGCTGCTTTCTCAAAGGGCACCGTTAAGGACCAGCTTGGCAAACATAGTTCAGGTCCTTCATGATCACGAGAGCAAATCCCTCTCATAGGTCAGCTCCGTTTGAGGCAGGGCTGGAAAAGGACAACCTGGCTGTATACAAGCACCCCTTGATGGCTGCTAGGCCACCCACTGTCCTCTAGCACCCCCGATCCAGGGGAGGGAACAGAGGCCCGTGTTCCATGGGAAGAGTGGCCCTAGATATGCACAGGAAGATGTAAGGATCCAGAGGGAGGGAGGAATCGTAGCTTTGCTGGGGGCCTGGGGGTTGGGGGCAGGAATCTGAGAGTGCTTCAAGGCCTTGGGGCCCGACAGCTGTGCTTCGTTTTGGACTCGAGAGAGGACTTGTCGTTCCTTCATACCTACTGAATGAGACTTTATTTTTCTAATTAAGAATCTGTTATTGAGCACTAGCTGGATGCCAGGCCCTGGGCCAGGGCCAAGGGCACAGTTAGGACTGAGGCGCACCCAGATCCTGACCTCCCAGAGCTTACAGTTTAATATGTGGAGAAGGGGGGTGAGGGGTTAAGCAAACTGTCACACAAACAATTGTGGAGAGTCTCCGCCTCGGACGGTAGTAAGGAGGGCTCCGTGTGAAAGCCTGTAGCACCCTGTGTGGTCACTGCTGCCTGAGTCCTCAGGACCCCGCTACCATCACAGGGGAAGCTCCCTCCCATCTCCCTACCCCCTGGTTGGCACACAGATGACCCCGCAGACACCAGCCAGGCCACCACGCTGTTGAAGATAGAAGAGCATGAAGAGCAGAGAAAGGCTGGGACCTCAGGGTGGCTAGATGTCTCTGGACACAAAGCTGAAAATACCCTGTAGATCCCTATAGGTCCCGAAGCCCTGTGGGTCCAGCTCTGGGGTGGAAGGGCCATTGTACCCAGGACTTTGCCTCAGTATCCGTTTTGAAGCATGAGCTTCTTTAGGGGAAGGTGCTGCTGAAATGGGCTCAGCCACTAGCCGTATTTTTAATCAGCACACGAATGGCAGGTAAAGGTGAGGGTCATGGGGAGGGCTCACCTGGGAGCCAGGCTCCTTGGAGCCAAGGCCGGGCCCTGAATAGGTGCACAGGGAGCGAAGTGGCCAGGTTGCATCATTCTGTGCTTTTCTGTTGTTTTTACACTTTAAAATCCACTTTTTGGGGGTCCATCATTTAGGGTAAATATGCTTTTGATTCCAATCTAGAAAAATGTTAATGATAGGTCCCCTGTTCTGAAGGGCTAGATGCCAAGGGCTTTGTTAACATTTTCATCCGCCCCCGTGCCACAGTCCCTGTTTTACAGGCGGGGCTCAGAGAGGGGTTGCTTTTGGCAGACCCAGGCTTCCAACCAGCATCCTGATGCCTTTCCGGACCTGTGTGGTGGTTATTTCCACCCAGAGTTCTTGATCTCTTTGTTTCTTTGTCCCTCTTGGGTGGCCGTACGTGGTCAGGAGGTACGTGGTATCGCAAAACTGGTGGAACTGAGGTGGGAATACCTGAATGTCAGGAAAAGATACTGCTTCTAACAAAAAAAGCTCGTTCCCTCACCAGACAACATTCCTTTGCTTGCTGAGCCCAGAATGTTCTCCTTCACCAGAACCTGTCCCCCGCTTGAAAATGAAGCCTGAATTTCATTCCTCCAAGATGCTCTCCAATGGTCCCAGCTCTCCGAGCCATCTTCTTCCTCTGGCCCAACACGGCATCCTGCTTCCTCTGTTAGGGCTCCCCATATGCAGACTCGGGCATCAGCACTGCCTGAGGGATTGTGTCATGTGCCCCTTGACATCCTTTGGACATGGCCTAGATTGGGAACAGCAAACAAAAATGTGTTCTTGCATGAGGAACATCAAAAGACGTTTGTGCAAGAAATGGCTCTGGACAAGCCAGAGCTTCAGGTCAGGTGAAGAACTCCCTTCAGGGAGCCCAGGCCTCTGGGTGCAGCTTACACACTCACTCGTCTCTGGGCACCCCAAAGGTCAACCCACAATACTGAAGTAGGAGATGCAAAGCAAACCCTGAAATGCACTCGTCACCCACAGCTCAATGAAAATAGGGACACAACGTCAAGATGAAGACATCGGGACCTCTCAGGTGGAGTAAGAGGGAAAGACGCAGTTCCTAGAGGAAGTCCTAGAGAATTCTCAAAGGTCCCAAATCCATGGCCAATCTTGATCCTTCTTACAGACGTGAGGATGTTGCATGGTGACTCCTTGGATAAGAAGACCCTTAGTAGTGGTTCCGTTGCGATCGGCAGAGGGGGTACAGCTCATCATTTCGCTTGCTTGTTCTCTGTGTGGTGCAGACAGAGCATCTTAATTCTCAAGCTAATCCTCAATTAACACCCAGGAAATTTGGGCGTTTTAATTAAAAGAAAGAGAGTCTAAAAAAGAAACTAGGTCAATGGGCCTTTCTGCAGGGTGGTCCCAGGGAGCCCGGAGGCTTGGCCTTGGAATTTCCAGGTTTCCCAATGTTAATAGAATTTAGATCACATTGAGAATTTAGATCGCAGGAATGGAAAGCTCCATCCTTTTTCACTGACCCAATTTGAGAAGTAAAAATTGATCAGCAGACCAGCTGGGCATGCAGACATAGACCACAGCATTTGCATGGACTGTTAAGAGTGTTATTCACAGCTTCTGGCAGAGGAGCCAGGCACTTTTCTGCATCCAAAACCTAATCTTGTGACGGAGAAACCCCTGCCTTCATTACCTGGGCATCAGACCAGAGAGGCAGGTTGTGACCTCCCCCCCCCCCCACCGCCCCACCCCAGGTCAGAGTGAAACCAGATAAGAAAATGCACCAGTAGGAGGGAGAGGCTGTAATGTCTGTCAAGTCCACTGCCTGGTAGCACTTTCAGGAACCCGTGGAAGGAGGTGATGACATGCAGAGGAGAATTCCAGAGCCTCTCAACTGTGTGCATTTTCTGAGTTTCCTCCTTCACTTGCCAGTGGACTAGAAAAAAGGAAATGTGTGTTCTTGGGATTTTTAAAAAAACTAAGGCAAAATCGCATACCACAAATGCACAGATTTGAAATGTAGAGAGTGATGGGTTTTGACAAAAGGTACACGTTATTGCAGCTACCAGCCCAATCAAGATCTACATTTCCAGAATTCCAGAACATTCCCTGATGCCCCTTTCCAGCGAATCCCCTCCAGACGTAGCTGACGTTCTGTTCTGGTTTCTCTCACTGAAGACTAGCTTTCCCTGTTCCAGAACTCCATATGCCTTAAATCACGCAGTGTGTATTCTTTGGTAACTGGCTTCTATTGCTCAGCCTATTGTTTTGAGATTCATTCATGGTACTGTGTGTGTTATTAGTTCAATTTTTTTTTTAATTGTTGAGTAAAAGACCGTGATACGGTTAGACCACACCTTGTTACCCATTCAGCTTTTGCTGGGCGTGGAGTGAGAAAATTCGAAAGACTCAAAGAAGAAAAAAAAAACGTATTTTTAATCAGAACTAATAAATGCATTCTGCAGATGTTTGCTAAATGTTGGGCATTGTGCTAGGCACCATGAACGCAGCTGTGGATAAAATGATAGAGTGCCTGCCTCCATGGCATTGAGATTCTGCTCAGAGACACAGATCATGAACAAGTAATCAGATGCATGACCAAGATAATTTTAGATTGTGGTAAGTTCCATGAAGGCGATGCTGTTCTGGAAAATAAACCAAAGTTCCATTTTTAGGACAGATACTTTGGTATAGTCTATTTTTTGACTTAAGATTGCTATTAAGATTATTAACCTGATAAAGGAATCATTTGCATCGTTTTGTGATTTTCTGTCTTAAAATGTACTCACTAGTGAGGGAGTCAGAGGGCAGATGGGAAATTTAGCCTCGTACAGCCTCTTTCTGCTTTTCCCCGCGCCTTACTAAGTCAGCCTCCTCTTAGGGGAATCTCTCACCTCTTGGCATCACAAATGCATTCATGGTTGTGCAATGGAGATCTCTTGAAAATAAGACTCCCGGCCGCGAGAAATAAATCCAAGAAACCCATGTGCTACGGATTTACATGATTTCCTCCCAAAACAACACCCATCTTGTATCTGTTCCAGATTCCTTCTCCGAATGTTTTCGAAGGAAGTTACTTCCCCCCTTTACCCACAGGCATTCTCTCTTGAGTTCTCCAGTCTGCATTGTTAAGAAAGAAAGAGGAAGCGGGAGACACAGGGAGATACTTTAGCATTCTGTAATAAAGTAGTTCATGGCACAATTAAAATGATGTAGTAGAACAGTAACATGATATGCTGAATTTAAATAACTAAAGCTGATTAAGGAGGGCATCAGAATTAAATGCTTGATGGAATTGACATAACAAATCCAAGATGGCCTCTCCATGTTTCAGCTGAGAGATGGCGCCAACCATTGATAGTTTCCAGGCAAATTTGTTGATAGATAAAACATTTTTATAGACTTTCCATTATTCCTTGTAGCCATCAGCTTTTAATTTTCTCTTTCTAGTTAATATACTTGTGTATAATTTAAACAGAAAACTGTTCTGTTTCATCATAAAAGATTTGCCTGTTACTTTGGGTGTGTAAATCAAGAGGACAGCACAACATTCTTGAACTTGTTTTTTAAGGCATTTGTTGACAACAACAGAAAAGAAGATCACAGACACCGCCAACAAGCGTGGACATCAATTATTTTTTAATTGTATAGGAGTACAGTACACTAATTAAAACTAGTATATCTTGCAATGCCAAAGGCAAAATTAATTATTAATTTTTATTAATATTCAGAAGTAGCACAAGGAATGCATTAATAAAGATTTGGTGGTTGTGACTGAGATCTTGTTTAGCTTTATATTTTAGGAAAAAAAAAAAAAAAAAAAGAAGGTTTGCTGGCTCAATCTGAATAGCGAAGCCTGCACTGGAGGGATGATCTTTATTGAAATGGAACATGCTCTCCGGAGTGGGTATTTAGTGACAGAAGATGAGATGTAGAGGGAGATTATGTGGAAACCCCAAAAGCTTGTCTATAATGGTTTGACTTGACAACTCTACATTCACCTGTAAAATTGTTATTGTTACCTTAGATACTTTTGGTTATTAAATTGGATATTTTAGTTAAGCCATCTTGAGTTGACATTTAATAATTCATTTAGGAGCCGTGCACAGAATATTATCCAGCTCACCAAATCCAAGATGAACAGAATTAGTTTTGTGCACTAAAAAGATTTTGACAAGAGTTTCTCTTTCTCCCCCTGCTCTCCCTCCTCCTCCTTCTCTTCGGTTCTCTACTCCTCTTTCTCTTTCCCCTCCTGTCTTTCTCTTCTCTCCCTCACAGGCAGAAGAGAGTTGCTAAGGCTCCCTTGTCCTATCTGACAAAGATGGAAGCACGTCTGTGGCTTTTAGGCTGTCGTTTTTCTATCGACCTAGGCACAGCCTTAAAACTGTTGGCGTACACATGGACCATCAATCAGCATTTCCTTTAGCTCCTTCTATGTCTCAATTTACGCAGCCTCCGATTGGATATTCTTCATTCCTATTTTGCCTTCGTGGAGTCTTTACCCATAAAAACCTTCAACAAAACCAAAAACCTCAACACTGCAATGGTGGGAAGACTGTCTGTGGGAGGGCAGGCTGTTTAGCCACAAGCTCTGAGATTCCCTAACACATGCCCATCGGCCACAGTGGGGAGAGCCGTCAGACCCACATTCTCCCCTGCCTACCACGCGGGGGATGCTCTGCCTCACATAGCCCAATCCTGTATGTTCGCGAATCTTCAAGGGTGAAAAGGAGAGGAACGGAGCATTCACAGCTACAATGAAGCTACAAACAGCAGTAGGCAAAACTGTATGGTACAGCATATGCACGGTTCATGCCTTCCCTTCACACCTCAGAATACAACAGGACTCCCCGTCAAGCTCAAGCTGTCACCATTCCCATGGGATTGCAACTCTCTGAAGAGTACATCTTCCACCTGATGGTCCACCTTCCAGAATGCTGCTCTTGGGAAACAATGTTAGGCCAGCCTGAGAAGGCATGTGTTCCCTCAGATGTACTGGAAACTGCCTTTGAAAAACTAGGAAGATAGGTAGATCTGACCTAACACCGGCAACCTCTGGCTGGACTCACGTGCCTCAGAGTAGAGGTGGCCATGCCTCCAGAATCAGCATGGAATCTAAGTCAATGCCTTGTCATGTTGGTTGGCTCATTTCATTCCACTAGAGTCCAGTAGGAGATGAAGGAGGTAGCTTTATCATCATACTGTAGTGTGTGATGGACCCACCGTCTCCTGGCAGTGCCAAAGGGTGTGCTGCTCCCAGGCCCTGATTCCTAGGGTCTCAGATGCTTAGTGACCCATATCATGTAAAAATGTTGTCTTGCCTTGTTTGATTTTTAGTCCTCCAAAGTCACGTGGTTGAATATTAGTGAGACCTGATGACGAGTTGGTTAAAAGAAAAAGGCGACTGCATCCATCAATTCAAACAATAGGCCATTAGTGAGCAGCTACACTGTTTCAGGGATTCAGAATGAATAAACAAGGCCTGCAGATATCAGTTAGCTAGTGCTGTACTTGAACAGCAGTTCTGTATCATCAGCCATGTGGAAGGCATACCCAGGGTTTGGCTAATCTGGAATAGGCTTAACCAGGCAGCTCTGCTCTGAGTTGCGGTTGCTGGGGTGGCCGGCATGGCTTCTTTCATCTGCCTTTCATCCTGTTGGTCCAAAGGGTTAAGGGGGAATGCTCTCCTCGTGGTGACATCAAAGGATCAACTTTGGTGCCTTTGGGCCTCTTAAAGCCAAGTCTCAGAACTGGTCCCTGGTCATTTCTATCCACATACAATTGGCTAAATGTAGCCAGTCTCAGAGCCAAGAGGCAGGGAGCTGTATTCTACGCGGGGTGGTATGGGACCTAGGTGCGGATGATGTCCGGGTCCAGGGCCATTACAGCCCTACACACAGAAAGATCTCTCTTACTGGAGTTTACTGGGATTCTGCATTTCTCTCCTCTCCCCACCTCAGAAGTTTCCCAGTTGATCTCATTAATCTTGCGTAGCACACGCCAGGCTCCATGTCACCATCTGGTGAACAGGAGGTACCTACACAGGACACAGTACAATAGAGAACTAACCATAATCCAAACAACTAGATCAATGGAGGCACTCTAAGTAAACAAATCAGGCCTGGGTTTGTTTTTGTCTTTCTAAATCTTTGTCTATATTTGTCCATCTATATGGATCTTAGGGACCCAAGTCAACATTTTTCTCTCCATTGGTGCTGCCTGTGTCCCAGCTCTTCTGGGCACTAGCTCCGTGAGCTTATATACATTGCTTAACCTTTCTAAATCTCAGTCTCCTCATCCATAACATACAGATGGAATAGTTCCCCATGCCTTCGGATGGTTGTGAACACCAGTGAGATCCAGTCAATGGGAAGCACTTCACAAGGGAAGCACTTGGTACAGACTGGCATTTAGTTTTATCATCAATCTGGTGCACAAACTCTGAGGTAGAGGCTGGCAGAGACCCAAGTTGCATCCTTCCTTGTGCAGATGTGGGTCCCATTCAGCGTGGCCTTTCATCTTTGCTTACAGCTCAGTGATGCTGCTTCTCTAAGCAGATTCGGGGAAATATTTGTTTTCATAAATCATGTTTGTATGTTATTGAGGCTTTGTTTACCAGATTAGGGGCAAGGTAAGAGCATTATGGTACATGTCTATAGAAATGGGTGAAGGAGGGCAAAGTTGGGGTACACACAAAGGTGGGAACTGACATAAGAAACTGGTTTCAAAGTCAAATGTGGGGCTGTTCTCCTGCAACAGGTAGAGCCCCAAAGTGGAGCTAAATGAGCTTTCTTTTCCCAGACCCTAAAGTCATGTAAGTCCATGACAGCCTCATCTTGATTACATCAAGAGCTTTTGGCAAGAGCGTCTCTGGTACCAAACATTAAAACCCTGAGCATGTCATGTTGGTGGTGGCCGTGCTGAGAGCACAGAGCCTCAGAAGTTGGACAGCTGTTGGAAATCAGATGTTGTCTAAAAGAGTTTATTATGCTTGCTCTGAACTTCTCATCCCTTGCAGGAGCCAGGCGAGCTCCTTTCACCAGAGGGGAAGAGTTTTTCTCTAGGGCGACTTTTCCTGTCACCTGCAGACCAGGACAAGTCCTGAAGATGCAGGAATTTATCTGGTTCAAACACCTTTAAGCAGAGCATAAGATGGTGTCTATCATGGCTTGATAAATTTTGCAGCCCCTAGAAGGCTCTGAACCACATTCTGGCCAGCAAGCACTACCCTGGGACCACACAGGTTTGTTGGTTTTTTTTATTTGTTTGTTTTAACTGTCAAACTATTCCACTTTAGATATGTACTCATATGCGGATAATTTACTATTTTATTTTTGTCAAAACCCAGTTTACTTCTCACCTCCTCCATAAAGTCTTCCCAGGACAACTGGTCACCTCTCCATGAATACTAGCCCCATTCTTTGTTCAAACCTGTGTGTCATCACCTGACCTTGTGCTCACGGGTCCGTTTACCAGACTCCCTGACAGAGGTCCGCGGGCAGCCTGAGACAGTATCTATACCCTCTTCCTTCTGTATTTCCAGAAGGAAAATGGAAAAGCTCTGGCTCTGAGACAGTTTTTAGTAAATCTTGGACCAAGTTGAAAGGGCACATTCAATACAGGTCTAATTATTGGATCGAGTCACAACATTGGATGGAGCACTAAATAAGTTAACTGCCTGGGTAGAACAAGTTGGCTAACTTTAGAGTTGTATATGCATTTGGGAGTAGATTCAGACTAAGAGGTGAGAAGGACATCTCTGCTCCTTGCAGGATCAGAAAAGAAGCTTCGTTATTTCATTGAATAAACAACTTGATCATTTACCCTGTGCAAGACCCAGTTATATGCACTAGTGATAGGTTTGTCACTAGTACTAATGTGAGCAGGCACTAGTATATAGGTGCTCCAGAGAAGAAACATCTAAAATTCCCTGTTCTCATGGAGTTACATTCCGCCTGCAGGGAGACATACAAAAAACAAATTGCCAGACAGGTCAGATGGTGTTAAATGTTGTAAGAAAAACAAAACAATGAGGGGTTATAGAATATCAGGGGAGCAGGATATTACAATATTAAGTGACTAAAGGGACCTGAGATAGACTGTGACATCTGAGCAAAAGACAAAGCAGTGGGGAAATGGCCAGGTGGGTGTTAGCAGAAGAGGATTTTTGTGCAAAAACAATACCATATGCAAAAGCTACAGGAAATATTAAAGATTCGTGTAGAAGGAATAAAACACCACATTGAAAATCAGGTCTACAAAAAGGTATAAGGAGAGTCAGAAATGGTAAATAGATGAGTAATGATATAATACTTTTAAAACTTATTTTCATTTTTTAAAAAAGATTTTATTTATTTATTCATGAGAGACACAGAGAGAGGCAGAGACATAGGCAGAGGGAGAAGCAGACTCCCTGTGGGGAGCCCATGGTGGGACTCGATCCCAGAACCCCAGGATAATGACCCAGGCCAAAGATGCTCAATCACTGAGCCACCCATGTGTACCTAAAATTATTTTTTAAAAGATAATTATTTTTTTAGGATATAAAGGATTCTTTGTGATTATGTTTTTTTTTAATCCTGAATACCAAAGATTAATATCTAGTTATTTTAAAAATCTACTTTGAAAATAATAACACAAGTAACTTAAAACAAAAAGACAGAAAGAGGTATATAAATGCAAAAACTAATGATAAGGAGACTGATGTGAACATATTAAGATCATAGAAAGTAGACAAGGAATATTAACCACAGATAGAATTTCTTAATGATACAACTTCAAATATTAAAAAAAAGCCATATCAGAACATGTATGTAACTGAAACTTGATCCTCAAAGCACACAAAATATGGATAGAATTAAAAGGAAAAAATGACAAATACAAAATAGAGTTAAAGATTTCAGCACTCCTCTCTCAGTAATTAATAGAACAAGTATAAAATATATAATTTTTCAGAAATCTGTAGTAACACCATCAGTCAATGGGGGGTAATTGGCATTTTTTGAACTTTTCAGCCAGTAGCAGCAAAATATGTTTTCTTTTCAATTACACATAGAAAATTTACCAAAATAGACAACATGCAGAATCATTAAAACAGTGTGACTATATTTAAAGGGCTGGAATCATATGACATGTTTTTAGTATGATAGAAATCAATAAGAAAAAATATATCTGAAAAATCCCCAAACATTTGGGGAAAATATTTCTGAGAAATTTGTGGACCAAAAGAGAAATCACAGGAGAAAATAAAAAATAGTTTGAGTTGAATGAATATGAAAACACGACATACCACATTTGTCAGATGTTTCTAAAGCAAATTCTTTAGAGAAAAGTGTATATATAGCCCTAAATGTTCATTTTTGGGAAAAAAAGAAAAAGAAAAGTCTAAAACAAGGCATATAAGCTTGTATCTTATGAAGCTAGAAAAAGAAAAGCAGATTAAACCTAAATAAGTAGAAGAAAATATATAATAAAAATTTATAAAAATGGGAATATACAAACTATAAGAAAAAAAATCAGTGAACCCAAAATTATTCTTTGACTAGATAAATAAAATCAATAAATCTCTAGATAGACTGAACAAAATATAAGAAGGCATAGGTGAACTATACTGGAAATAAAAGGGAACGTTGTGCAGCTCCTATAGAGATTTAAAGTATAATAAGGGAATATCATGAGCAATTTAATGTAAACAATTCTAACAACTTGGAAGAAATGAAAAACATTAGAGAGATACAAATTACCAAAATTGACACAAGAAGAAATAAAAAATTTAAGTAGCCCTATATATGAGAAGTGAAAAGACTTCTTACAATGACAGCTATAAATCCACATGGCTTAACTGGTGAATTAAACCAAACATTTAAAGAAGAATGGTTGCATCTTGAATGGGAGTTGATGTATAATATCTGCATGTGTTTAAATCAGGATTTTTAGCTTCAACCATCGGAAATCAAAGCAGACTAATTTAAAACCAAAAAAAAAAAAATTTACTAAAAGGGATTTTGAGTAAGCTTTATATCCAAAAGGGCTATGGAGCCAGATTTAGGAATTGTGTGACTAGAAAAGATGCCCCAATCATTCCACAGAGACACTCAGCACTGTTTGCTGAGCCTATACATTATGGCTGCTACCACCAACAGCACAGACCCTATGCATCCATCCCTTGTGTTGTCACTATGCTATCGGTGCCACATCACCATCTGCAGAATGGATTCCATACAGTCCCCTTTCATTGTTTCGTTAAAGATTAATCCAAAGACTCATATTCCTGTGCTCGATTTGCAAGGGCAACTGGGAAAATATTTTGTCATTTCACCCTCTGAGGAGGTAGGAGGATTCTGTTTCATAAAAGGGGGAAGTGCTCACATATACATATGCTGGAGCAATTGTACTATCATAGGCCCAGTAATGCATATAAGTTAAAAAAAAAACAATCAAAATTATCCCTAAGTGTCCTTTAAATCATCTAGTTGTATGCCTACCTGAATATATGGAGGTTTTAAAGAAGTCCAATAATGCTGTTTTTTTCCCCATGGTTAGAGGGAATTTTTGCTAGTTGGAGTTGAACAGCCCAAGATAAAACTAGATTGCATTGAGAGGCCGTGTACGATAGCCCTGTATGTCAATTAGACTTCAATAATAAATTTTAAAAATCTCCAAAAGGAGCCATACAATATTTAAATATGTTTATTTTTAAGCCCTAGGCTTATTCTAAGATGGTGAGATGCTCACACTACAACCAACTGAGAAGGGAGCAAACGCCAGCAGATTCTCTGCTTAAATGATTAGTTTTCCTTCTCCTCCTGCACCATCTCCCAGCCTAACCCCTTCCCTCCTCCTCCATCGTCTTCCTCCTAAGCCAAGAACCCCATCGGTTTGCTGCTTATATGACGGGACCCGGCTGTATTGCTGCAACTCTCGGACCAGGAATCTTACCAACTTCCTTACATCGCTGTCCAACATCAAGTCATAGAAACTCAAACAAAAAAATCTGACCTTTTCCTTGTACAGTTGGACAACTTGGGGCCCAAAGAGGAGCAGGACTCCTCTCCTGGCTGTTGCCCTCAGTACTGGCAATCAGACTGCTTCTTAGCACACCTTCTTATCTACGTTCTTACTTTCAAGAGCCTAGACGTTTAGACTAGGCCTGGACTCTCTTGGCATTAGGAGTTCAACAAAGCCATTGTTCTATTCCCTGCCTCCCAAGTCTGTGATAAGAATATCCTAGAAACTGGGTTTTTCTATAAAAAAAAAAAATTTCCCCACGTGCACTGTATACATTCTGCCTCAAATTCCCTTTGGCAGTTTCACAGTTTAAAAATACTTGAGTATCTCCTTAATGTTGTTTCTCCTCGTAAAACTGCATTTTTCACTTGTGACTCCTCCAGGAATGCCTTCCCTCCCTGTGGGGGCCATCATCACCCTCTGCCTTCCTCTCTCCTGATTCTGTGCCTACCTTCCCAATGACAGAATCTTCTCCAACTCCACGCTCGAATTTATTATGCCCTCCAAAGTCTCAGTGGGAAGAAAGAACTTCGACCTTTTTATGTCCCTTACAAGCCCTTAGCTAGATTCAAGGAGGAAAATGTAAGCCCAAAACATCTGGAAAACTGTCCCTAGTCCTGCTTACTTGGCAAATAGATATACCAGCAGGACCACAACTCCATGCTGGAGCAATTGTACTATCATAGGCCCAGTAATGCATATAAGTTAAAAAAAATCCAATCAAAATTACCCCTAAGAGTCCTTTAAATCATCCAGTTGTATGCCTACCTGAATATATGGAGGTCTTAAAGAAGTCCAATAATGCTGTCTTTTCCCCCATGGTTGGAGGGAATTTTTGCTAGTTGGAGTTGAACAGCCCAAGATGTAACTAGATTGCATCGAGAATACCTCGATGGGTTAGTGTGTGTGTGTGGGGGGAATATGGTACAAGGAACTAGCTGGAGGCTGGCCCAAATTCTGTTTAGAAGTTTCTGACACTACCATGGCCTCTGTTATTCTTCTGGGACTCAGGTTCAAAGGATTGAATCCCTTACAATTCTCAATCTGTGGAAGACCTTATTTTTGATGCGTCTATTTATTCTTTTTTCACCCCATTCCCTTACTCGGATTGGCAACCACTACAGCGTGCTTAGTCTATCCCTTAGCCTATGCTCTGGACAGGTGCATGTTGTTGTTAGTGGGAGTATATTTTCATCTCTATATATGTTAAGGTCCATATTGCTGTGTGTATATATAATCCACTGCTCTGAATCACTATACATTTTCACATTTTACTTACCTTCCCAGGGCTAGACGTGTAGGCCCCCAACTCCTGCCTTCACAATTAGTGCTGTGACCAACATTCGCGTGTTCCTTCCAACCGTCTAGGAGTACTTCTTTTGGCCAATGCCAGCACTCCTGGGTCATGAGGAATGGTGGTTGCTGTGGTGGGTCCTCTTCAGGGTCATGGGAGCTCCAGCTGCTGCCATGGTTGTTGGAGTTGGCTGCCAATGGTTCTCAACTGAGTTGCCCTCCAGGGAATTAAGAGAGCTGCTTCACGGGTCCTGGGCTTGGCCTCATGGTGACAAGGTGGGACAGCTCTGAAAGGCCATCCCAGCTGCAGAGCTCCTTGGAGGATAGAGTCATAGCTGAGGCCCTCACAGGGACAGCGCTCCAGTTCAGCTTCTCCCACCAGTTTCACTCCCCTGAACATTGACTCCGAGCATACACCCTGGTAAACTTCCTGTCTGCGTGGCTCACTCTCAGCATCTGTTTGCCAGAGAACCCACCTGAGTCATGAACAGTGTGTGCATTTGACATGACTTAGTAGCCACAGGGGCACCAGCACAGTGCAAGAATCTGATATTCCCTCACCCCTGCAAACACTGGGGATTTTCTAGCTGTCCGATTGTTGCAAATGCATTAGGTATAAAATGATACCTTTTTGTTTTAATTTGCATTTCTCTGATTACTAATGATTTTCAGCCTCTCCTTTTATATTCGCCAGCTTTTAGAGTTTCCTTTTCTGTAAATTGCCTGAGAAACATAATTTGGCCATTTTCTTTGTAAGGGTTACCATCTAGGTATTAACACTTTCTCAGTTTAAAATATTGCAAATTCTTTTCCCATTCTGTCTTTGGTCTATTAACTTATCCAAGGTATTTTTGGTGAACCAGAAACCTTCATTTTGATGTCAGATGTTTTTTCTTATCATTTAAGTTTTTAAAGTTCTGTTTGGAAAGGGGTAGGAGGGTGGAGTAACTGGGTGATGTGGGATGTAACGAGCACTGGGTATTATATCAGACTGATGAATCAGTGACCTCTACCTCTGAAACTAATAATATACTATATGTTAATTAATTGAATTTATATTTTGAAAAGTATTTTCTCTCCCAGTCAGTAATATAAGTTCTTCTAATAATTATATATTTTTCTCATTCATATTTATACCTCACATCCTCATATTTCAAGTCACTTAGAGTCCACTTCAATGTGAATGAGTAGAGATCTTGTTTCGTATTTTTCTATGAAGTGATCTAGGTTTCCCAAAAATATCTACTGATACATTTGGCTTTTCTCCTTATGTCTGTGGTGCTACTGGTCTACTGGTCTGTTTATTCTTTGCCATCACTATACAGTTTCTATTGCTATGGCTTTGTAACATGACTTTATCTTTGGTACAACAACTCTTTCCTCTTTAATCTCCTTTTAAATTTATTGAGTGAATTACTTTTATATATTTATTTCACCTAATTTTAGAGTAATTTCAGGCTGAATTTAAATGACAGAGTACATTTGTGGATTTTGTTAAAAATATAATTTGGATTTTTTGAATTTTCATTTTTATTGACTTAAATTTATAAATTAACTGCAGTATTGGCATGTTTATAGTGTTATCATTCGAGTTTAAAGGTATTATTTCTGTATACTTTGTGTGTTGTTGCTGTAATGAATTGGGTCTTTTTTTTTTTTTATTGTATTTCCTGGTTGGTTGTAGTTGATGAAAAGAAATGCTATTGATTTCTGTGGTTTGATGGTCTATCTAGCCATCTTGCTGAATTTTCTTATTAATGGAAACATCTTTTCTGTTGATTTTGGATTTTCCTTTTTGTGCGTTTGTTTGGTTGATGGACATTTCAATGCAAATAGTGATGGTTCAAGCCATCCCCTTTCAAATCTGTATTCTCCTGACTCATCTCTCATCTGATTACCTGCATCCTGGAAAACCAATAGTTCATTTGAATTTATTCTCCTCAATACCAAGGTAAAGAAATTGCCTTTTAGTCCTACTTTGCAGAAGACTTTGAGTTATAACGAGATGTGAAACCTCTCTTTAATCAAAAAGTGTAGGATGTAAGCATGCCGAATACAAATGTATGGATGGGTTCCTTTTTAGTCCCTTTTCTGATTTTCTCTACATGGGTTTCTGTTCCAATGACTATTTTCTGCTTACTACAGCACTGACTTCCAGTTATGAGCCTAGGCCTTAGGCCCCCTCTGCTGTTTCCACTTTCTCTCTTACATTTTGCCATTGCCCTAAGAAGAACAGGCCTGGGCCACTGAAGAATGAGGATTTCCTGAAGCTGAGTTGCCCAGCTAGGTCCAGTAGAGGTCAGTTGAGTCCAACTGACTTGCAGGAGTAAGCCCAGCCAAGATCAGTGGAACAGCTCTGTCAAGATCAGCCAACCCTCAGGTCATTCCGCAGATGTGTGAGCTAAATGAATGCTTATTGATGTATGCACTGAAATTATGTGGTTTTAGATACTCAGCAATTGCCAACTGCATATGTGTCACATGTCAGAGCTCTCTTTAGCTGCCATCTTGGGCAAAAATCCAAGCCCATAAGGGGAGAGAGCCCTCCTCCACTCATAAGACACTGTTCCTATGTCTCCTTGCAGTGTTCTGGCCTGCAGGACAGTGGGTGCACCATTGTCTCACCCATGCATTGCCAGTACAGCTTGGAAAGAGTGCTAATACTCAACATCACTCAGCTTCAGGGAAATACAAATCAAAACCACAACGAGATGTCACCTCACACGTGTTGGCATAGCTGGAATTGGAAAGAAAAAAGTAACAAGTGTCGGCGAGGATGTGGAGAAAAAGCACCTTCCAGGCACTATTTGTGAGGATGCAGGCTGGTGCAGCCACTCTGGAAAACAGTGTGGAATTTCCTTAAAAAAACTAAAAATAGAACTGCCATATGATCCAGTAATTCCACTGCTGTGTATTTACCCAAAGAAACTGAAAGCACCAATTTGAAAAGAACAAACACCCTTGTGTGTACTGCCTGCAATGTTATTTATAATAGCCAAGATATGGCAGCAAACGGAGTGTCCATCGATAGATGGATGGGTAAAGATGTGGTGTATATTAGGACAGAATATTACTCAGCCATAGAAAAGAATGAGTTCTTGCCATTTGTGAACAAGAATTACGCTAAGGGGGCAGGTAAGTCAGATAGAAAAAGACAAATACCAGGATACTGGGGTGGCTCAGTCAGTTAAGTGTCTTCCTTCAACTCAGGTCATGACCTCAGTGTCCTGGGATTGAGTCCTGCATCGGGCTCCCTGCTCAGTGGGGAGTCTGCTTCTCCCTCTTCCTCTGTCACTCCTCCTGTTTGTGCTCTCTTTCCCTCTCTGATAAACAAATAAAAATCTTAAAAAAGAAAGACAGATACCATATCATTTCACTTTACATATAGAATCTAAAAAAAAAAAAAAAAAAAAAAAGCACACAAACAAAAGCAGAAACAGACCCATAAAAATGAGAACAAACTGATGGTTTCTAGAGGGAAGCGGTGGGGGGATGGGCAAAATGGGCGAAGAGGAGTGGGAAGTACAGGCTTCCAGGTATGGGATGAGTAAGTCACAGGGATTGAAAGGACAGCATAGGGAACACGGCCAATGGTATTGTAACAATGTTGTGTGATGACAGGTGGTAGCTACACTTGTGATGAGCATGGCATAATGTGCAGACTTGTCCAGTCATGATGTCATACACCCAAAACTAATGTAACATGTGTGTCAACTATACTTCAAGAAAAAATAAAAATAAAAAAGAAAAGGAAGAAAAATCACGCAGGTGGCTCGTTGGGGCTTCAGGCACTTTTCCCAGGATATAGACACAGCTCAGTTCCTCAGGTAACTCAGACGCTGCCCTAACTCATAGGAACCCCAAAGAACCTGAATATGCCCTGGGCCTGAAGCTCCTGGGAGTCATAAATGGTTGTGTGCGCAGCTCTCACTTGAGATCCCCAAGTGGAAAGGCAACTTCAAGGAAGGGCCCAGATCTTGTAGGCTCTGGTTACTGAAGGAGGATGTCAACCATTTGCTCTGCCTCGACGCCGGCAAGCGAGATTCCTGCAAGGCGAGTTGTCAGCGCCCGCCACTGCCAGGTGGGTGAGCCCAGCCTGCGCTCTTGGTCAGGGATCCTCTTTTTCTTTTTTTTTTAAAGCTAATTCTTATTGTTGTCCACTTCACAGTTTTGCTGCTGTGCTGTAGGCCTCTAGTATCAATTTTAGTTGAAAATGCTGCAGAAACAAAAAGGTAATGCCACTTCCCACACTGTTTCAAAAGGTTTTTAAG
The DNA here is from genome assembly GCF_003254725.2 of Canis lupus dingo. NCBI lineage: Eukaryota > Metazoa > Chordata > Mammalia > Carnivora > Canidae > Canis > Canis lupus. Next base: position 120,320,732 of record NC_064243.1, read on the forward strand.
TGGAAAAAGGTATTTAGTATTTTTAATAAGCATCTTCAATACTATTGAGTTGGTTTCTTTGTTCATATCACAAGATTAATTATGCTGTCAGACACTTTCAAGGCCTGCTTAACAAAGATTCAGTGATATAATGGTTTGCTTTGCACTGCCTTTTTTCTGCATAGCAATCACAATCAGCATTAGACAATTTAAAACCCTTTCACCAGCCGGAAGTTCTGAAGAGCCTTTTAATCAACAAAAGTAATTTTGCAAACAACTAGATACAGCATTTTTCATATTAACTAACTTGCATTTAAACTCCGCCGGCATGATTCTTCCCAGGTCTTGGATTCCTAGGAAATTGGGTTATCCTGATGGCCTAGAATCTGAAACTGGGGATCCACGACTCAACTGTCCTCGCTGGGTACCCCCAAAATGTTCACAACCCATTACTCCGCTCTGCTTATTAAAAAGATTGCATTGGCATGCAAATGTAATTCATTCGTTTTAATTATCTCTTAATATACAGATCTTGTCTCATCAGTTAAACTCTTTTTTGTTAATTTGATCGCCCAGAGAGCTTTGTCTTGCTCTTTCTTAACAACTGCAATCTGTGTTCGGGTGTTGTGGTTTTATACAATTGGCGTTGTTTTCAAATTTGCTTGTTTTTTCATTATTTCGTGTATGCCCAGATTCAGAAAACTCGGCTAGCACCACTTCTGAGATTTTAAACTTCAAACTTTTTTTGAGTTTGACAGTAACTGAGTCGAGCTGGAGTTCTCTGCTCCTACAGCGGCAGCCCTCTATGAAACTAAGGGTTTTTGAGGTTTCGTGCTCAAAAGGTGGCTTCTTTAGGAGGTATAGCAGGGAGACACATTCTCCCCCCCTTTTTTTAAATCAGGCACATTTAAAAATAAATAAATAAATACTAACCTGTTAATGACACCTTTAAAACATTCATTAAAAAAAAAAAAAAAAAAAGAGAAGGGAAGGCCCAGCCAACAGCGGTAATTTGTACCGTGGCTGTGTGTAGTAATTAGCCACCGAAGCAGTGATGCTCGCACCCTAAACCCCCGCGTGTTTGACACGATTTCAACCCTGGCGAGAACTGACCCAGGGATCTCGAGCCACAGGACACGAGGGGCGAGTCCTGTCACAAGAAATAACAGGGTCAGGAGACGCGGCTAATGAAGTCATAGCAACTGGTGCACAGAGCCAATCAGAAGAGGCGCCAATCTGTAAATGAGGATATAATTAGCAGAAAAAATAACATGCTTTGGTTGGATTGGAGGGGAGCCTGTAATGACTGGATATTGAGAAAGATTCCGAAAGATTAGAGCAAACATTATGCAACAAAGAATACCTAATTAGGGGAAAAAAGTGAATATGCCTTAATTAGAGGAAAATACATGATTGAAAGACGCAGAGTTGTCTGTTAATATGAATGTAGTAATAAAGGTTAGAGCACAGCTCCTGGTTCGGCTTAGCAAAGCACTCTGTGGATTGGTGGGAGTGGCACATACATCTCCTCGCAGATGGTGCTCTCTCCAAGGCGGCATGCAGAGCGCTCTGCGCCCTGTTGAGCGGAGGGCAGGTAGTGGCCACAGCACCGGTTCCTAGCTGGTCATCTTGGCCCCAGAAGGCCCCTGTCTCCTGGGATGCGAGCACCCGCTCCACTTGTCATGGTGCTTAAAATGCAAAAATAAAAAAACAAAAAACAAAACAAAAAAAACCCCCACCCAGATCATTAAGTGCAAAAAACCTAAGTGTCCGCCTATCAGCATCGAGGCACAGAGCTCAGGAACCTTTGAGAGGTTTCCTTTCCATCTGTAACTGGCAAGGTGTGGATTTTGTTTAAGGAATTAAATCAGGCCCATCCTCTTCCCAGGCCACCAGGCCCGAGCTGGCCCTTCCGGTCACCCCGGCAGGGGGGGCCCCCATGAGTCTTTATGATCCGTGACAATGTGCAAAGGAATGCTTCCTGCCGCCCTCCTTCCCATGCGGCAGACATTTCAAGACTATAAGCAGCCACTAATTTTTCTCCTAATAGAAAAACTACGTGTTGTTTTAGTTCCTCTCTTTCTCCCTTTTTTTCCCCCAAACTGTTCTGAGTATTGATTTTCATTTATTTTACACGATTCTTAATTGTCATCATTAGCTATCTATGCCGCATCCCCCTGCTTAAATATACCCTGTCAATTTCGTAGCATATTTATAGATTAATTTAAATGTGTTTTTAAATTTATGACTGCATACCTTTGGTATGTTTGTAACATTAAAATACTTACAGTACAGAATTTTTTAATTAAAACTATTCATCAAAGAAAGTCCAGGTAGCGAGCATCTCCTTGTTTGCGGTGGGGGTTGTGGCAGCCAGAGCAAGCAAAATAATAGGTCAATTAAAAAAAAAAACCTAAAGATAGCGTTTCCAAAGACCCAATTGTTTAATGAGCATTTGCCAACCGATTCCACCCCCCACCCTCAAATTAAATTATGGACTTGTTTTTTTTTTTTTTTTGATATGGGCATCAGGGCTGCGTGTGGCAGAAAGAGGGAGAAGGAGGCCAAGGAAGGGAAGTGCTCCGGGCCCGGCCGGCCACACAGGGAGGGCTTGCTTCTTGGGGTCTGGCCCTGGCCAACAGGGACCACTTCCTGAAAATTGTGGGAAAGTCCCCATCGCTTTATGCGCCCGTGCCTCTGGCCTGCCTGACCATGCCAGCCCCGTTTGGGCCTCCCCAAATCCGTCACCTTGCTCTGGCACACTTCTCCGGCTGCTGCAACACCTGCTCACCGCACTCGATGGCTAGAAAAAAAATCCCTTCTGTTCCTGCCCACGAGTGCTCCTGTTCAGGTTCACTTTGCCCGACTGTCAGCCGTCCGGACACCGGGAGGCCCGTCTCAAACCAACAGCGCACGATGCTTTCCACGGAAGCTTCTGCAGAGGGCACGGTGCAGAGCGGAAGCCCCAGCCCGAAAGGCCACTCCAAGCGTGTCGCTAATGTAGTCGCACAAGACAAACAAGCTCCCCAAAATGTGATCATGGGGCTCTGCGTCAGAGTCCTGGAAGTAACCGGACCCTCCAGGGCTCATCCAGGGCCCCTCGGATGTGTGACCGAGGTCCTCCCACTTGCCTAGGCCGGTTGCAGTGTGCACTTGATGCCGGGCTTTTGAAATTCCTCCGTCCTCCCGTCCTATTCTATTTGGGGCGTGCCATAATTTTTAGTATTTTCCTCCCATTTTCTGGCAGTTATTTTAAAAAAAAAAGAGTAGATCACGGGCCCCAGGTCCTGGTAACAAGCTTCACATTCCCTACGCTTTAAAAACATAACATTTCCTAAAAGCAAAAGGTATATTTTTCATTACTCTCCGTAATTCCGCAGTATTTTATCCGTGGCTTTTCTATGTCTCGCTCCTCACGGTTTTTAAATCTACTTTCTTGCTTACATGATCCCAGACCCTACCATAGGAGAATGTTGCTTACAAACAAATATTTGTGATGCTCTGAAACAAATACGGAATGAATAAAATCACCGTATGCCCGCCCTCTTATCATTTTTTTCCTTTCGGTGTCCAGCCGACTTTTGGGGGTGGGAGCTCTAGCGATAGGGCTACGTTTCCGTCCCTAAATAAACAACCTCGACAAGGAAACGCTCCTCACAGGGTTCTAGCACTAATTAGATCATGTCAAGCTTATTTCGAGTCAGATGTCAGGAAAAGGAGAAGCTTCTCTGTATTTGCCAGTTGGCTGGGTGGACACAGGGCAGCTGTGACCTTGCCCAGTTGGCCTCCTCACCCGGCGCGCGGGGGCCCTCCTGGGGCCGCCGTGGGGGCGGAATCGGTTTCTACATAAACGGGTGGGGTGGCCCGTAGGAGCGATGTTTGGGGCACATCCTGCCATTCAGTCCCTGATTTATTTCCGACATGAGCTTTTATCAAAACGTCCCCACTGACAAGAGAGGGGCAGCGGCAGATAATAATAAAGATAGCTAATGGAGCAGGGTTGCGTTGGAATTGGACCAAATCCTCCTTTTCCCCGACTTTGAATGCTAAATGAATCACTCAGATTTATACGGAGGTGGAAGCCTCACAAGGTCCGCACCAGGGCAAAATAGGGTTACAATTCAATAAAACGCGCGGCGATGCTTTATTGACTAATGAACCTACTGTGCCGCCAACTGCTGTATTTTACTGTCGCGGACCCTAACTGCCTGGCAATTACGTTGTGAGTGTTTGCTAAAGACGTGCCTGTCTTCCCCCCAAGATCTGGAAGCAGGTTCCGCGCGAGAAGCTCCGGAGGAAGCAGGTCGCACACCTCTCCCGAGTCTTCTGGGGATAGAAGCCAGGCGCCGATAATAACAGTGCAAACAAGTGGAGGCTGCTATTTTTAAATGAGCTGTTATTATTGACTAACAGAGGTTGTCGCGGGTGGGGTGACAAAGCCTCGGGAGCCAGGATGCTGCTGTGAAGACCTGCACCCGAGAGCTCGTTAATGAGAACAGCTAAGTGCAGAGCGAAGTGCTCACCGCCGTCCTTCCTGGCCCCTCTCCCCGGGAGCTGCCGGCCGGAGGGCACCAGCCCGGGGTCTCCGGCCCCCGCCTGTCCCCAAACATTTGTCTGGGGACCTATCGCATCGTCAGGTAAGGTGAGGAGCGCATATGGAGAAACGGAGCGGTCACCACTGCAGGTGGCTCTGCCCCATGCACGCCGCGCCCGTGCGCCTGATGCGGGAGCTCCAGCAACCCCACGGTGATCCTTTGCATGCGGGCGTGGGCGCACACGTGGGCACACAGGCACACGCACCCGCGGGTGGAGTCTCCTCTGGCTCATTCCGGGTCTTTAGTGCCTTTAAAACGAACTCCAGTTTAGGGAATCTCAGCGTCTGTGCCACCGGGGCCAGTCTGCGACCCAGCAGTGGCTGCGCAGGACCGAATCGGCGACCGGGACGTGGCGGCGTCGCGCTCCGAAGGCTGGACCAGAAGGACCAACAGAACCGAGGGGTGAGCGGGTGGTGCTCTTCCTCCCGGTGCGATGGGCCTGCAAATGCCTCCGAGGACCCCGCTGGCCGGTGTGGACGGGATGTGCGGAGCGGGCGGGGAGGTGGGATATTGAAGCTCATGGATATTCAGAGTAAAAGCTGGTTGCGGGATGATTCATAGAGGATGGCTTCATCTTAGTTTTTTTTAACCCAACAAAGCACCTGGAAGGTACTTGCACGTGGTCCAGGAAGAGCCGCGTCAAGCCAAGAACAATGGGTGTTAATATGACACGGCGCTGACATCACGCCAGGCACCGTTCCAGACGTTTTCCGTATATTAACGAGCCTGCCACGCTCACAACCATCCTACGCGGCAGATGCCGTCCCGGCCCTCATGTGGCAGAGGGGGAAGGAAAGCGCAGAGAGCTGAAGTCACTGGCCCAGGCTCACAGGGCACTTGCGGGAGAGTGAGGACGCAGAGCCAGGCCCTGGGCGCCACACTCCACGCGGACGACCCTCCCCTCCGCCTCCTGTGCCCACCAGGCGCTGCTTGCCTGGGAAGAGGCCGAGGCCGGCAACCCAGGGAGCTTCAGACTCACTTCCTACCCCTCAGCCGATGGATCCCAAGCCCCTGTTAGGTGTGAGTGTGCAGCACGCGTATCCACACGGATTATGTAAGTGCGTGCTGAGCGCCACTCAGTGATGTCTGAGTCCGTGTTTTGATTTTTTTTGCGGGGGGGGGGGGTGCGGGCACGAACCAGGTGGGAGAGGCAGAGGGAGTATCTCAAGCAGACTCCCTGCTGAGCTCAGAGCCCCACGTGGGCTTGATCCCACGACCCCTGAGGTCAAGACCTGAGCCCAAGCCAAGAGTCGGTTGCTTAACGGGTTGAGCCACCCACACACCCCATTATCTGTTCCTTTTTATTTATTTATTTTTGAAGATTTCATTTATTTATTCATTCATGAAAGACACACGGCGGTGGGGGGGGCAGAGACACAGGCAGAGGGAGAAGCAGGCTCCATGCAGGGAGCCTGATGCAGGACTTGATCCCGGGACTCCAGGATCACGCCCTGGGCCAAAGGCAGACGCTCAACCACTGAGCCCCCCAGGCGTCCCCCCGTGTTTTGATTTTATGGTTTGATCGGTTGCCCAAGAGGCACTGTCCGGGTGCTGCAGACGCCCAAGGGAGACTTGACGGTGTGGACCCCGAGGACAGGCCAGGCGGCACACGGGGTGTTCTCCGCAGGTCTCACTGTGTCAAGTGGGAGGGAGGGGGTCCCGCGCCCGTGACCGGGTGGGCCTGCCGACCGCACTACACCACACTCGGTAGTGCTTGCTGTCACCTGAACACCACGCGTGGCTTTTTACTTTATCTTTTAATTTTTCTATCTATCTATCATCTATCTATCTATCTATCTATTTACTTACTTACTTATATTTACTTACTTAATTTATTTTTGGCTTTTTGCTTTATCTTTTAGTTTTTCTCTATATTTATTTATTTACTCTCTTTCTTCTTTCTTTCTTTCTTTCTTCTTTCTTTCTTTTTGGCTTTTTACTTTATTTATTTATTTTTAATTTATTTTTTTATTGGAGTTCAATTTGCCAACATACAGCATAACACCCAGTGCTCATCCACCAAGTGCCCCCCTCAGTGCCCGTCACCCAGTCTACCCCCACCCCCCGCCCTCCTCCCCTTCCCCTACCCCTTGTTCCTTTCCCAGAGTTAGGAGTCGCTCATGTTCTGTACCCTCACTGATATTTTCACTCATTTTCTCTCGTTTCCCCTTTATTCCCTTTCACTATTTTTATATTCCCCAAATGAATGAGACCCTATAAGGTTTGTCCTTCTCTGATTGACTTACTTCACTCAGCTTAGAGCAGAACAAATTAGTCACGCTCGATTCCTGTTACTGATGTAGATGTTGTTGTCTTTCGATGTTTTTTATCCAAATTCACCTAAGCTTTGTGGGTGTATTTACACATGGTTGGTGAATTTGCCTTGTTTTCAGTTGCACAGAAGCTGAGTTTCTACAGGAACCGATGACAAGGGTAGAAACGTCCCAGGTGCATCCCCAGCCCCCACGTCCTTCCTGCTTGTCCCGCTGTGGCTGCGTCGGGCGTCTGCAGGGGCTCATCCCCGTTCTCTCCTGCCTGCCCTCTTCCCTCCTGGGGGGCCTGCAAGTCCTCTCCCTCCATCAGATCTTCCTCTGGGACGATCTCTAGAGCCCACTCCCCACGCTGTGTCTGACCTTCAGTAGACCTTAGCTTAGTGTTTTAAAATACATTAAACTGAGGGGGCGCCTGGGGGGCTTGACTGGTTGAGCATCTGCCTTGGGCTCAGGTCATGATCCCAGGGTCCTGGGTCCCTGCTCAGCGGGGAGTCTGCTTCTCCCTCTGCCCCTCCCCCTTCTCGCACTCTGTCTCTTTCTCTCTCTCTCTAATAAATAAAATCTTAAAAAATATAAAAATAAAATACATGAAATCGAGGGGATTGGAAAGACCACTTATGCTAACAAGGTGGTAGCTGGTGTAGGGTGCTGTGCATTTTTTAAAAAAGATTTTATTTATTTATTCATGAGAGAGCAGCAGAGACACAGGCAGAGGGAGAAGCAGGCTCCATGCAGGGAGCCCAATGCCTGACTTGATCCCGGGACCCCAGGATCACACCCTGGGCCGAAGGCAGATGCTCAACCGCAGAGGCACCCAGGTTTCCAATTTAAGAGGACATGCCAAATTCAACAGAAAAGAAAAATCTGAAGATGGCATTTCAGCCACCATCAGACGTGAAGATGACGGCATCTACCCGTCCATGTGTCACACGCCTTGACCTTTGGGGTGCTGGTGAGTGGGGAGATCCTAACCTGGCACAGCGGGCTGGCAACCTATTCCTGAGAGGTCCAGCGCCTACGCCAAGGCCGTCATCGGCTCCTGGCTTCTGGGCCTCGGCACGCCGCCTCATCCCCGGCCACTGTGGGGCTCGGCCGTTGTGTGCGGGCATGATGCTCCCTGCAAGTGTGTTTTCCCAACAATGGAATGAAGGGTTTGCAGACCGTGACCTGGTGCGACACCCGCGAGACCTGGACTGGCTGCCCTCGCCCCCGCGGATGATGCCCCGGGGTGGGAGTGGGCGTTTGTGCCCACTGGCAGTGACCAGCCTCCCTCCCACCGGTCGAGCCACCCCCCAGGCGTGTCGCTGATGAGTCCTCTGCACTGACCGGAGGGAAGGCTGACCCAACCCGCTTCATCACCAGGTCGGCGGGGAAACGTCTGGCTGCACAGAGGGGATGATTTGCCTCCAAACGCAGAGCCCGGTGCTGGGGACATAATGGGAATTTGTGACACTCGATGGAGAACTTGAGGCCCATAAACCCTTAGACAGTATGTAGTCGCTCATCTGTGACAGACATAATAGGGATAATCGTCACCTAATAAGTAATCCAGGGCTAATTAAATGTTACTAATACACGTTGCAAAGATTCTTTCTTCCCCTCTCCTACTCCTCCCGAGTGCCCTGCGTGAACGGGTGCACGAGAAGCTAGCTCCTGCGTGGGGAAAATGAGGAAAATAATGAAAAAGGAAAAAAAAAAGTCCGCCGCAATGGAGGTGAGAATGCTCGGTCCCTCACTCCCCAGAATCCCTTCCGTACACGCGCAGGCAGGCTTGCTCGCTGGGCTGGGCGGCGGTGGGGCACAGTGGCCCCGACGTCTTGCACACTTACAGCCGGTGTGGCCAAGGCATCATGTGACCATATAAACCACAGCTGGAGGCCAGGAGCCTGGCTTGGTAGACCAGTCGGCCGCTGGCGGTGAGCGAGCCAACCGATGGAGGGCAGGGGGCGAGCCTCCCGGGGCCCGGGCCGTCGTCCAAAGAAGGGGCAGCGAGAGCCCCCCACACGATGCTCTCGGGGGACGGGACGCCAGCTGCGGAGGGACGTCCCCACGGGGTTCCGCCACTTGTCCTGACGCCAGAGCTTTGGCGTTGATTGTCTCCTACACGCGGTGTCCTCCTGCCCTGGCCTTACGTGCCTCGTTCCACTCCTTCCCTGTCTCAACTGCTGTGTGTTTTTTTTTTTTTTAAAGACAGAATGAGGACTCTTATATTTGCATTTTTATTATTTTTTAAAGATTTTATTTATTTATTCATGAGACACAGAAAGAAGCAGAAACACAAGCAGAGGGAGAAGCAGACTCCCTGCAGGGACCCTGATGCGGGACTCGATCCTGGGACCCCGGGGTCACCCCCTGAGTCGAAGGCAGACGCTCAATGGCTGAGCCACCCCGGCGTCCCATTTTTGCATTTTTAAAGCAATGTCTTGAAAGCCCGCACTCATCTACAGTCGCCTCTTCTCTTCTTGACCGTGCCGAGATAGGTAGGATCAGCACTGTGGTCCCGTCTCATAGATGGGGAGCCCTGAGCCTGAAGAGATACTGGGCTGTGGCAAAAGTCAGCCAGTTAGAGGCAGAGCCAGGGCTCAAACACCACCCTCCAGCACGTAGCCCACAGCCCTGGAAGCCAGGCAGCATCAGAGGCACCACCAGTGGAGGAGGCCATACCACCGTGTACGCAGTGCGCAGCCTGTGCAACCGTATGCAGCCCCCTGATTCGGCTGCTATGGACTTGAGCTGGGGTCAGACCGAGCCGCACCTCATTGGCCTGCTGCCTGCTACCCTCCATCCGACTACCCTCTTTTCCTTTGTAAGGTTTCTGCTCCTCAAAACCTGCTTGCAGTGGTTTTGGGGCTTGTTATATGGCTTTGGCTCTCACCGCACCTCGTTACCTGCACCCAGCCTGCTCGCTGGCAGTCCCCGCCTCTGCCCCCCAACATTTTCCTACTTTCATTCCTGACAAAGAGCTGGCCCAGTTCTTCTTTTGGGTCAGAAGTCACCTGCCCGTCTACGGGTGGTGGCATCTTGGGTAATCGTCCCTGACCCAGTGAACAGCGTCCAGGACTCGGGGTGGGACCGCCTGGTACAGAAGAGGGGGCATGCGCTTCCTGGGGGCTGAGATAGGGAGGCCCCACACCCTTCCTAGTGATCAGCCTGGACTGTTGCCTGTGGGGGACGGGGGAGCAGAGCCTCCTGTTGCCGGAAGTTGGCCCCGGGACTCCTTCCAAGGCTGAGGTCTGAAACCCTGAAGCCCGAACTATACCCCTTAGAAACACACAAAGGGGACAAGTCACCGTGTAGCTCATTTGCTGGAGTCTTCCCAGTGGAGCCGTCTACACTGCTGTTGGCCGGCGGCTGCAGGCAAGAGCTTTTCCGGCCCTAGCTGACGGCCACGTGGCCCTCACGGTTCTGCTGAGAGGCTCTGCCCAGATCAACTGGGGTGTGTCCCCGTGGGCCCGAGGGGGGTGGGTGCGCCCGACGGGCAAGCAGGTCACCTTGACAGAGGCGATGGAGGAAGGGGCTCTATGGATGTGGGGTCCGAAGGCCCGCGCTGTGACGCTGGCAAACCAGGGGACCCTCCGGGCTGCGCTTTCAGCTGTCAAATGGGGCCGGTGACTCCGCTGCTGGGGCGACTTGGAAGGCGGAGCGGGTAGGTGCTTGTGAAAGCGGGGTGTGCGCAGATGCCCAGCCCAGGTGAGCGCGCGGGGTCACGGCCCGGGGTGCACCTGCCTGGGGGTGACCCTCTCCCGGAGTGACCTCCCCCCGCCTGGCCTGGGTCACTCCGGGTTTCTCCCAGGTGTGGCTTGGCCTCTCCGTCCTGTAGGGCAAACAGGGGTCTTCTGGGGGGAAGCCGGGGCGCTCGTCCGCCCTCCGCTCTCGGCCTTTACCTCCATTCTCAGGGGTCACGGCCCATGGCCAGTCACTGTCATCCTTCCCCTTAATTTTGTTCCTTTCCTGAGCCCTGCACCGAAGAAAGGGAGCCCCGCAGAGCTCCCACCCCTTCCTATGTACAGGAGCCCGTTTTATGACTATGTTTTAAAAACTATTGGCGCAGGGTACGATAACACAGATGTGTCTGCCTCACAAGAGAACCGTGAATTTGCACTTCTCTCTTCTCGGTGACAGCTCCATTACCCCATAGATAGTCTCTTCTTTGGCCCTGGGGGGAAAAAAAAGCAGGGGGGAGATGGTGTTTCTCTGGCCATTGTCCCTTGCGGAGGGGAGACGGGGTCAATAGTGCTGGCACCCGCTGTCCCTGGCGGGTTCCCCACTCCGGGTCCCGGGACCTGCCCTGCGCGCAGCCCCCTGGCGATGGAGGAGCCCGAGTCCGCACCCCCCCGAGCAGCGCTAAAGCCATCACGGGAGAGATACCTGTTTTCCTGCGGGCTTCGTGCGGGCATGTCCCTGCGTGGCGGCGACCGGGCAGCGGGAGGCTTCGTGGGCTGCCTTACTACACCCTCACCGGCCTGACCTCAGCTGACAACTGCATGGGGAGCAGTCATGGGGCCCAGAGCTCCAGCAGCCTCTGGGGCAGGAGGTTGAGGCCCGGTGGGAGGTGGAAGCCCGGCAGGTGGCGGAGGCCGGGCAAGAGGAGAGCTGGGAGCCCGAGGCAGGTGGACGCGCCCGTCACGGCCCGGCCCGTCTCGGGCTCGCAGGCAGAGCGCCTCCTGCTCAGGAGTGTGTCACGCTGTCATGCTGCCTCTTGCCTGCGTGTAAAGTGCTAAGGTGTGAGTTTAATTAGCATAGAACAAAATTTCCGACTCTCTAATAATAACACCTTGAATTTTTATGTTACCTGCTCTCCCAGGAGCTCAAAGCATGAGAAAGAAAATGCACCTCTTCATTTTGTCTCGTGGTGCTCCAGACACGGAGATCATATCCCCATTCCACAGAAGGGGAAGCCGAGGTGACGGGGTGGGTGGGGGCGGGGAGGGCTGCTCATGGCTCCTAGCCTAGTGGGCTTCCTTCGGTTCCGTGCAGAATGCGTGAGCTTACGTCGCTGGAAGAGGAGAGCACGGGACACAGCTAGGGCTGGGGTGCAAGTGCCTTCAGACAGGGGGGTGACCTCGTGGATGCAGAGGGCAGGCGCAGCAGTGTGCAGCAACAGAGCCTGCACAATCCGGAGCGGCCACCACCCAGGAGGGACTCCTGCCCCAGCTCCAGAGAAGCGTTGGTGTGTGAGCGTGCAAGCCCTGCAATGCCAGCTCTTCCCATATTTACATATACGTTGACCAAAGAGAGACAGAAAGAGAGAGAGAGAGAGAGAAGAAAAAAATCCCCACCTCTCTGTACCTAAAAAAGAAAAAAAGAGAGAGAGAAGAAAGAAATCCCTACTGCTCTGTACCTATAAAAGAAAAAGAGAGACAGACAGACAGAGAGAGAGAAGAAAAAATCCTACTCCTCTTTACCTAAAAAAGAGAAAAGGAGAGAACAAAAAAATTTCCACCTCTCTGTACGTAAAAGAAAGACAGAGAGAGGGAGGGAGGGAGAGAGAGAGAGAGAGAGAGAGAGAGAAAGAGAAAGAAAGAAAGAAGAAAGAAAGAAAGAAAGAAAGAAAGAAAGAAAGAAAGAAAGAAAGAAAGAAAGAAGAAAGAAAGAAAGAAAGAAAGAAAGAAAGAAAGAAAGAAAGAAAGAAATCCCCACCCCTCTGTACCTAAAAAAGAAAAAAGAGAGAAGAAAAAATCCCTATGGCTCCGTACCTATAAAAGAGAAAAAGGGAGAACAAAAAAATCTCCATCCCTCTGTACCTAAACAAACAAACAAGAAAAACCCAAACAAATAAACAAAAAAAATGGAGGGAGAGAGAGAGAGAAGAAAAAATCCCCACCCCTCAGTACCTAAAAAAAGAAAACAAAGAGAGAGAAGAAAAAATCCTTACCACTCTGTACCTAAAAAAGAAAAAAAGAGATAGAAAAGGAAAAAATCCCTACCGCTCTGTACCTATAAAAGAGAAAAAGAGAGAGAGAAGAAAAAATCTCCATCTCTCTGAACCTAAACAAACAAACAAAAAAACACCAAACAAACAAACAAACAAAAAGGAGGGAGAGAGAGAAGAAAAAATCCCTACTGCTCTGTACCTAAAAAAGAAAGAGAGAGAGAGAGAGAGAGAGAGAGAGAAACCCCCCACCCCCTTGCCTACCGAGCATCCCACTAGGCGCAGCTCCCGGCCTGCAGCCCGTGACCTCGGGTGGCCGCAGTGCGTGGGAAGCCCAGCGCCCTGGCTTGTACACGGCGGACGCGGGTGGGTCGGGAGACACGCGGAGTCGTGGGACAGGTGGAGGCCACGCTCTCACTTTATGACGTGACGGGTCCCTGCATCACGGGCATGGCAGCGACAAGGGAGAGGGAGGGGCCGAGGAAGCGGAAGGACCAGCACCCAGGCCTGCGGCCCGTTGCAGGAGGCGCGGGCCCAAGGTGTAGCTGGAGGCCCAGGGCCAAGAGCGCCGCGGCGCCTTTGTGGAGACAGCTGAGAGCTGAGAGCACAGCGCTCGCTTCCCTTTTTTGTATTTTGTGTGTTTCTCTCTCTTTTTTTTTTAAATTTTGTGTATTTACTCATGAGACACAGAGAGAGGTGCAGAGTCACAGGCAGAGGGAGAAGCAGGCTCCATGCGGGGAGCCCGACGCGGGACTCGATCCCGGGCCCTGGCCCTGGGCCGAAGGCGGACACTCAGCCACTGAGCCATCCGGGGCTCGCTTTGGACGGGGGACCTGGGAGAGAGGAGGAGGAGGGTTCGGGCGTGATGTCCCCAGGCCAAGACTGCACAGGCAGGGCGGGTGTGTGTGTGTGTGTGTGTGTGTGTGTGTCCCGTGGCCGGCCTGCTCTCCGGATTCAGCACAAGCATCATAGCAACTGTGAGAACAGTTCGGTCTCCAGTGTGAGGTCGCCGACCTTTGGCCTGGCCAGCTGATGGCATGGATATAAATAAATGGCCACCGCCTCTCTTCTGTTGAAGAAAAAAAAAAAACTTCCCAAATAATATTATTAATATTAATATATTCCCATATAATAGCCATCCCTTAAAAGTGATTAATTTTGTCAAATAAAAATTTCATCAAAAAGTTACTCCTTAGGGGCGCCTGGGGGTGCTCAGTGGTTAAGCGTCTGCCTTCGGCTCAGGTCATGGTCCCGGGGTCCTGGGGTCGAGCCCCGTATAGCAGGTCCCTGCTCAGCGGAAAGTCTGCTTCTCCCTCTGCCTCTTCCCCTGCTCGTGCTCCCCTCCCCCCTTTCTCTCTCAAATAAATAAATAAAATCTTTTTTAAGAAAGTTCCTCCTTCGCCTTTATTTTTCTTTCATTGTTTGCTCCCTGGATGGGCCCTAGTCCACGGACTGCTGTTTGAGGACTGACCGCTGCTCAGACCCCAGAGGCAGGGAGCAGGGGTGGGGTGGGGGGGTTACACGGCGGCACCAAGCACCAAGCAGGCGGTGCTTCCGTGAGCGTGGAGGGACCCGGGGCGCTGAGACACGCCGCCAAGCGGGGTGGGACGCAGAGGCTGGGCCCTGAGACTTGGGGGATGTCGGGGGTCAAAGGCGTGAGGGAAGAGGGCAGGACACCAAGGAGCGGCAGGGGCGGGGTGGGGAGGGCACGGCCGCAGAGAGGGGGCCCCGGAGACCAGAGCCCGAGTGCTGGATGCGCATCCTGGACGCGGGCCCCCATCCTTTCCATGTCAGGGGCAGGAGCCCAAGGTCCCCCGTCCCTCCCGGGGGTAAAGGCTGATGCTCCAGGTAGAACGACCGTCACCCCTCCCTGGACACAGGCAGCAGGCAGCCAAGCGGAGCCAGGTGGCCGTGGGGACGACGCGGGCCCCCAGCGGCTCCGGGACCTCGCGCATCCACAACCCGAGCAGCCTGCCGAGTGGGTCCCCTCCAGGGCCCTGGGTCTCTGCCTTGAACCCCGGCTCTGACGTCGACGAAGTTTCTCCAGGCGCATGGGCCAGTCTTGCACGGGGATGAGGAGGGACGGCGAGGGACACGTGCCCTTCTCTCACGCACAGCACCTGCTTCCCGGGGATCGCGCGTTCCTGCATCTGGAACGTGGGTCTCTCTGGAAGTCCCGCTCCCAGGCTCCCATGAGCCCCCTGGCTGCAGTTCCACTTGGACCCGGGCTTGCCATTAAATGCGATGAGGAGCTCGGGCCATTTATCACAGTGACTCCAGTGCCTGAATCGGGGAGGAAATGGTCAGTGCTCCAAATCGGAGCTGCGTCTCCCTGCCAGGAAGCGAGCCCGGCTCGCCCTGCTGGATTTCTGGGCCGAGTCCCCATCCGTTTGTAAAACTGAATGCGGCTCATTTAGCTTCTCTTTTGGATCTTAGCCACGAGGGGGTTGAATTTTGCTGGTGTGCACACTCCTTCGCTCATCTCATTAAGTGTTTGCTAAACTCTTCCGACGTCCCGGGCCCCGTTGTAGGCCCCGTTGTAGGAGAGAGAGAGAGATCGGATGACATCCGTGCCTCATGCTGTAGGGCAGAGGACAAACATGCACCGAAGATGAAGTCATTTCGGAAAGGAAAAATAGATGCTTAGAAGAAAATAAAAAGAGGCTCACGTGATAGACAGTGGCTGGGTTTCTTCGGACGGAGGTCACAGAAGGTCCCCTCCAAGGCGATGGCATCTGAGTGGATCTGAATCCACTCAAGGCTGAGAGTCTGGGAGAAGATTCTTCTCAGCAGAGATAACAGCGAGCGCCAAGTCGTTCGGGGAGGGATGAGCTTGACATGTTAGAGGAACGAAAAAGTAGACCGTCGAGGCTGGAAGGAAGTGAGCAGGGAAGGAGCAGCGGACGATGAGTTTGGAAAGAGGCAGAAACAAGATAATGCAGAACCTTCCTGGTGATGGTGAGGATCGGGGATTGTGTCATCACCGTGAAGGAACCCACTGGAAGGTTTTAAGCTACAGGGTGTATCAGGCAGGATGGGGCCCGTTGTGCTGTCGTAACAAACGACCCTAAACTTGTACAGACTTGAAGTCATTTCTCCCTTGGCTACATGGACATCCGAAGTCATGAGAGGCAACTGCTCCTCGCCGTGCTCATTAGAGGCCCAGGCTCACAGACAACCCCCCGTCTGGAACGTAGCTGACCCCGGGTCATGAGGAAGGGCAGACTGCAAATATCTGACGTCGTCTTTTTTTTTTTTTAATAAATTTATTTTTTATTGGTGTTCAATTTGCCAACATATAGAATAACTTCTGAAGGTATCTGCCCTGGGAAGGCCAGCGCGGGGAACTTCCATCACATTCCGGTGACAAAGTAAGTCGCACAAGCTTGTCTTCTCTCAGAAACGTTTGCTGGTGGCCTCGATGATTATCACCCAGGGCACCTGCTGGTAGAGGGAGAGCCCAGGCCCAGCGATAGTCCCCAGTGTCCTCGTAATCATGGACTCCACATTCGGACGGGCACCCAGTTAGAGTCATTTCCCCCCAAACAAGACTAACCTAGCTTTTGTGTTCGATATTTTTAATTTTATTTGTATTTATTTTATTTGTATTTATTTTTTACTTTTTTTTACATTTTTTTAGTTAATAAATTTATTTTTTATTGGTGTCCAACTTGCCAACATATTTTTACATTTTTTTAAATTTAAATTCAATTTGCCAACATATAGTCTAACACCCAGTGCTCATCCCATCGTGTGCCCTCCTCAGTGCCCGTCCCCCAGTCCCCCCGTCCCCCCGCCCTCCTCTCCTTCCACAACTCTTTATTTGTTTCCAGAGTTAGGAGTCTCTCATGGTTTGTCTCCTTCTCTAATTTTTCCCCACTCAGTCCTTTCCCTTATGATCCTTTTCACTCTTTCTTGTGTTCCCCGTATGAGTGAGGCCATAGGATGATTGTCCTTCTCTGATGGTGTTTGATTGCTTAGTGCCGTAGTAGAGGCTGCAGTCGTTGCTCTAACTTTTCCCAAAAAAAGTCGGGATAGGGTTTTGAGAAAAGTAGTTGTCGGGGATCTCGCTCAGTGCAAGGTTTGGATTTGGACGTGACTCTGTTCCCTGCGGTTGAGCACCAGCACGCTGCGCATCCCCACAGTGGCCTGCCCAAGGCGTTGGCCTCTACTGGGTCAGCCTGACAACGGTAAACACCGGGTGACCCTGCTTCCATGGAGAGTCCAGGGATGGGCCAGCTGTTCCCAGAGAGGCCCCAGCTTCTCCCTTACGGTCAGGGTCACTCCTCCAGGGGCACAAGGCTGCAGCCCCTGTGATGTTTACCGTATGCATGTCCCTTCTCCTGGGGGCACCCCTGAGGACAGACACAGCCTGGCTTGGGTGGCCTCTGCATGGGCTCCACCCCTGTCTCTCTGAGGCCCTCTGCAGACCTCTGGGTATGATGGGAGCACCAAGGAATCTCAGCCCTCCACTCCGACTGCTCATTGACTGCACTCCAGAGTGAGTGGCCTTCCATGGGGGGAAGGGCCTGGCTGCCCTGACCCCTCTGTCCTCACACCTTCCCTGAGACCCTCATTCCAGCCCACCCCCAAGCCTCATCCTCATCCGCAGCCTCCCTCCTGGCTGCTCTGACTTGCTTGGACTTGACCCTGGGCTGTGCATATATTAACTTGAGGGTTTTCTCCTTGATGCTCTCCCCTTGCGGCAAGGCCACGCCTCTTGTCTGTTGGACCTAAAGCAACCCTGGCTCCTCTTTCTCTCGCCTTCCTGTGGCCTGCGGTCAATCCTGAGCATTCACCGTGAACTCAAGAAAGCCTCATTGATTTGCATTGTTTTGTGAGGTTGCAAAAAGGTCACGGGGTTGGGTCTACACAGGCGGCGTTGGGTGGGGAGGAACATCACCCTCTGTGAGGCTTCGGGGAGAAAGATGCCCTTGACTCAACGCGGGTGTGGGGACGATGCCTGGGCTCACCTGCCAGATTCGCACCGACCTGCCAGGTGACCCCGAGCTACTCCCTTCCTCAACTCCCCTCCTGAATGAGGCGGGGCTTCCAGACGAGAGCTGTGTTTGCAGAGGGGGGTCATGGAGCCCAGCCGTCTTAACCCTGACACTTGACGCCCCTCTTCCCAAGGGTCAAAGCGCTGCAGACGAGGAGCAGGCCAGGCTGTGTTTCAATAAAACTTTATTTACAAAAACGAATTAGGGGGCAGATGTAGTTTACTGACCCCTGTCTTAGGCTTTTGGATATTCCTGTGAGTCCGCAGGGCCTGTGGAGCGAGGGGCAGGAGGTCAGTCAGGCCTGCCGAGCATGCTGGGGACAGACAGGGAAGCATTACCTCTAGATTCCCATGGTCGTTCCTTGCCAACTCTTCCCGCCAAGCCCAACGTGCCTCCTGACCCCCGAGTGGGGGTACCTGCCCGATGCCCCCTGGGAGTGGAGGACGCGTTCCCCCAGCAACAGGTGGAGGCCCTGGCCCACGGCCTCGGCAGGCTCCCTTCCATGATTCCCTCGGCCCTTCCTAGGTGGGGGCATCCAGCCTTGGTCTGGGGGGCAGGCCTGGCCCTCTGGCCCCCGAACAGGATGCCCCGGAGGGCCCTCGTGTGTTCGGAGCCCCCCGGAGGTGAGCGGGTGTCTTCTTCCAGGAGGGCTTGGCGGCCCAGCCTCCTCCTTGCCACACACAGGGGCCCGACAGTGCTCCACGTCCAGCGTCCCAGGGACCCCAAGCTGCGCGCCCTCCAGCCACCCACAAGGGGTGGAGACACCGGGGAGGGAAGGGGCGCCAGACACGGCTGCCCTATCCGGTCTCCCTACCTTCAACCCTGGCGTCCCGGACTGAGTCGGGCCAGTGCTGCCTGAGTGGGCTGTGTTCCTTGGTGACCAAGGTACGAGTCCCCCCCTCCTGGGAGCCAACAAGAGATGGACTACATAGCCTTACTCTTACCAGGCACGCGGCATTTTGAGCAAAGGCTTGGGGTCATCTTATCCACCTGTTCACATCTGATCTTCTAGCACGAGGATGCTAGAAGCATCCTCTAATACGGAGCACAAGGTCTGAGCTAACACGGGAGACACGATGCTGGCAGGACAAGGCCCCGGCCTTCCTGGGCCAGTGGTCCCCGGTCCTAAGGACCAGCGAGGACAAGGCTGGGGTGCTGGCTCTTCCTTCAGAGCCTTTGTCCCCCCCTTCGCTCTCACTCCCTGAGCCTCTGGGAGAGTATCTTTGGTTTCTTCTTGCCTTCCTGGTCCTAAAGATGCTGGGAGGCCTTGTCCACTTGTCACGAGTATTTCCTGAGGAGCTCCTTCTTGGGTCAGGCACCGGGGGAGCCCAAAGCCTTCCTGGAGGAGGTGGCATCCGGCCTGGCCTGGAAGGTACAGGTTTACTTTCTGTGAGCTGCCAAAAGCCTCCTCAGCTCCTCTGAGTGCCGAAAACCAAGGCCTGCTGGTTGTGGGGGGGGTTGGCCCTCCAGGCAAGGTGCTGGTCCTTCAGCCTTGGCCATTCGCGGGACACCTGCCTGGGCTTCCCCTGGTCCACAATCCAGAAACAAGTGAGCGACGGGGGCCCGGAGAAGAATGGCTGTGTGGCACCTGCTAAGATTAGAGAGCCACAGGGTTGGGGTGTCCCGGAGGAGAGGTCTCTGCTCCCCTGGTGGGCAGCCCGGAAAGCCTAGTCTTGGGACTCTGGCACCAGGCGCGCTTCCCCCTTGGCCTCCTGAGGCCCCCAGCTCCTGAGCCGGGCCTTCCCCCACACTCAGACCTCAGCGTGGCCATGCGAGGGTCACACCGCTCACAGGTTGCAAACCCACCCTCCCTCCCTCAGTGTCTCAACTGGAAACGAGAGCCTTGTTCTAGAAAAGCTTCCTCAAAAAGTTTCCCCCCCCCTTTTCATTTGTGTTCTGCTTTTTTTTTTTTTTTTTTAGTTTTTATTTTTTTTTATTTTTATTTATTTATGATAGTCACACACAGAGAGAGAGAGAGAGAGAGGCAGAGACACAGGCAGAGGGAGAAGCAGGCTCCATGCACCGGGAGCCCGACATGGGATTCGATCCCGGGTCTCCAGGATCGCGCCCTGGGCCAAAGGCAGGCGCCAAACCGCTGCGCCACCCAGGGATCCCATGTGTTCTGCTTTAATAAACTGTGCACAGCAAATATCTAGTGTGCATCTACCCTGCGCGTGTGAGGCAAGGTGCTTCATTCATAGTCCTGGCCCAGTGGGGCTCACGTCCATTCATTCTCTCAACGGACACACTCCAGCCCCCGTCTAGCCACTGGGGATACAGCGATGAGCAGAGTGTGCGGGCCCCTACCCTCCCATGCTGGTGCGGAAGACAGAGGCTCAGTAAACAAAGAAGTGAGATCCCCTTGTGCCCCCGCCGCTCCCCGAGAGTCGCGGCAGAGGCTAACGAGGACCCCACCTTTATGCCCTCAACCAGGCCAGATGCTTTCATTGGACTTCACATGCTCTCAAATGTAATAGGAAAGCAATTGCTTGTTTTTAATTATAAAGGGATAATTTATCCCGAATACGCCTTTTCGAAGAATGCTGCCCTTCCCCACAGTCACTCATGTGCCCCAACCTCCATTTGACACTCATTAGGGTAAATGTGCCAAGGAAGAAATGTGCTGTTCTCTCAAAGGGGAAACTGAGGCTGCAGGCGGGGACCTGCCCTCTCCTGACCTCCAGCTGGACTTGCTGCCGACGCGCCTCACTGGGCGGCTTGAGGAGGGCCGCGCTGGTCTGGTGCCCTGCCTGGGCCTGGGGAGCGCGGGAAGGGCGGGCCCTGGTGGGGTGAATCTGCAAGGATTTGGTGGATCCTGCAAAGTGGGTGGCCTGGGTCAGGTCGGCCCAGCTAATTGAGCATTTTTTGTCTTGTTTGGCTTTTGTGTGCTTTTGTTTATTTTTGCCTTAACAGCACAGACTGACTTTTGATGTTGCCCAATGGCTGACTTTCTTTCTCCTTACCAGTCTCAGTTCACTCTGCTCTGGTCTGGAAATCATTTCTTTGGCTTTTCCCTCCATGGACTCCCAAGTTTCAGCAACAGCTGAATTGCAAAGAACCCTAACTGAGAGGTCTTCTCCAGAACACCAGGGCGGGGGCGTGTGCGAGGGGTGTAGCCCAGGGGCTCAGCCCTGCTGAGTCTGTGCAGGGCCAAACATCTGCTTAGAGATGGAAACCACCAGCTGGTTAGCTTCATGTAGAGAGAAATAACCCTAGGTACTCACGAGGTTTTATTTGGGAGTACAGAGAGCCTTCCATTTACCCAGCTGTTTTATAAAATTTGATAAAAGCAGAAAGATGTTCAGCTAATAAATTGAATTCCAAACTCTGGAGCTCAGTGTGTAGACTGACTTTCAGGAAGTAGAAAGGTCCACGCAGGTGTGTCACCATAGACAGTGAATGCTAAGACACCTGACCGACGTGCCTAGAGAACCTGCCAGTACAAGGGCGTTGTGCTTGGTGCCTGGCTCCGGTTCTTCCCCAGAACTGGGTATCGTCTACCTGGCAGTGGGACCTGGTGTGGCAACAGACACCCCCAAAAAGGCCATGTGATATGAGCTGCCACGTGAGGCTGCTGTGCTCCAGGCCCACGTCTCTGGGGTGTGTGGTTGGGAAGCAGTGGGACAGACTCCTCTGCGCAGAGAAGCAGTAACTTAAACCAGAGGCTAAGTAGGCAGACAAAGCTGTTGTAGGCAGAGGAGACAGTGTGAGCAAAGGCCTGGAGGCAAGATAAAATTTAGTACTTTTAGAGGATGAAAAGAGTTCAGTGTTTCTGGAGTACAACAGGTGGTATGGGTGGTGACTGAGGTCATCCTAAGGGGGTTGGTGAGTCCCACCATGAGCGTTCTTAAAAACATGTTAAGGATGGTGGGACGCTGCAACAGTGACTAAGCATGAGATCGGCAAGGTCAAATATGCGTCAGGGAAGGTGATTCTGGCTGCAATGTAGAGGCATATTAGATATATTGGAAGGTAGCAATATGGACGCATTATGTTGATCAAGGGAGAGGAAATGATGGCAAAGACAAGGGTCATGGAAGTGGAAATGGCCAGGATGGATAGATGTGGGAATGCACGCAATCTGGTGATTGGTCAGACAATGACTGTTCTGGAGAGCTGGGATGGCCTCTGGTCATTGATCTCTAGACAAAGAACCCAAGGCAGATGAAGATGGGGAGAGAACAGGTGCAGGTGAACCTTGCAGATACTCAGAAGATATTCAAAATAGATGCCCAGAAGATTCAGATTTGAGCCCGTATTTGAAGCCAAAGGAGAGGTCAAGCTTGCTAACAGAGTATGTAAAGTGAAAAAGAAAAAAAAAAAAAAAAGAGGGATCCCTGGGTGGCGCAGCGGTTTGGCGCCTGCCTTTGGCCCAGGGCGCGATCCTGGAGATCCGGGATCAAATCCCACGTCAGGCTCCCGGTGCATGGAGCCTGCTTCTCCCTCTGCCTGTGGCTCTGCCTCTCTCTCTCTCACTGTGTGCCTATCATGAATAAATAAAAATTTAAAAAAAAAAAAAGAAAAAAAAAGAAATTCCAAGGAAAATACATATTTAATGTCAAAATCATGAGAAATAAGTCTATGAAGGAACCCAAAAAGGAATGGCCAGAGAGACTGCAAAAACTCAAGAGGATATGATTATTTTGAAAGTCAAACTAAAAAGTGACTATGCCCTTGTACTGGAGGAAGAAAATCAAGTAAGCCAAGAACTGAAAAGAATCCTTTGTCTGCGAGTATTTGGACAATTTTGGTCAGAGGGTTCCCTTGCGATGGAGGGAACAGAAGTCCAACTGAAATGAGTTAAAGAGTAAATGTTGGGGGGAGTAGGGACAGCAAGTATAGACCACTCTTCTAGAAACTTGACTGGTTAGGAGGGCAAGAAGGTGCTTGAGGCTATAAGGGAATTTTCTTTATTAAGTGGAGGGAGATTGAAATATGTTTAAACGCTGAAAGGAAGGGATAGAAAGGAGCAAATCCATGAAGCTGTTCTTGGGGAGCGGGAGTAGAAGAAATGAAAGTGGAATGGAGGAAAAGTGAGGAGATCCATCTCCCATACAAGAGGGAAGGCTTTTCCACTGTTATGGGAGAGACAGGTAGAGGGGAGGAGATTGGAAAACCATAAAGAAGTTTTAAAATACTCAACTGGGGTAATTTCCTCTTCTTGAGGGAAAACTGGGTGAGAAAACTCAGAAGAGTGGTACACAGTGTGGAAGGTTCAGCTGAGCCTGGAGATGTTGTGAATGCAGGGCCTCCATCTTGCAGAAGGGTGTGATTTTTCTCCAGCATGGCCCATAAACCCAGAGTGGAAGTAAAGGGGGGGAATATGGATTAACTCAAAATTGGGATTCTATGAGGGTGGGATGTGGACAATGAAAAGAGAAGTGACATGGAGGGCAATCACATGAGGATGAGTGAAACAAGAGAACATGCAGAGCAGATGAAAAAACAAAGCAGAAGGAATGGCTAGGAAGAAAGACAGTATTGGCATCCAGGTCCCAGAAATCCCAATAAAATAGGGAAAAAAATGTATAAATGAGAAAATGTGCAAGAGAACTAGGACAGCACTCTGGGCCTGAGAATGTGATACTTCTAGCATTTAAGATTGAGAAAGTCGGAGTTTTGGGGTAAGGGTATAGTCTACCTGGATGTGACCATTCACCAGGATGGCTGAAGTGTGTGGCATGAAGGTCACTGGACCCTAGTAGGTGGATCAGTCAACTGTGAGTGATGGGTAACAGGTCATCCATGTGAAGGCTGAGATCACCCCCAATGGCAACAATGGGTAGGGGGTAGAGGAAGACACTAACTCCGTTCTCGTGGTGCTTGATGAGTGAGAAAAATACCCAGGTGATGGGTAAGTGCCAGGGCTTTCAATAGGTTGAGGGTAGCAAAACCAGGAGGTGCTTATCTTCAGGGATAACTCCCGATCCTACTCTACAATGGTGAAGAAGAATGGACAGTTGCCACCCTAGAGGACTGCAAAGGAAGCTTCTCCCCTGAGTGTGTCATTAAGACCACAGCTTCAATTACAGAACAAAGATATTGAAGCAATAAGGGAAATTTAGGGGAGGGGGTTGTTTATCAAGGAATAGGGATTCCTTATAAATTTGGAAAGGAAACGGACACCAGTGATGCAGTCTGGGAAAAGTAGGCTTAGTGGGAATGGGGGGACCTGGAGTCTAGAAGACTGGAGGTTAGGGATAGCAAGGATGGAGGTGTGGTATCGTCAGCATGCACCCTAGAGGTGCCCCTGAGGAGAAGTGTGCTAACCCCTGAGAGCCATTTAGCAGACAAAGCGGGACTCATCAGTTCATTGGATTCTCACTAAATGTCGTAAACACTCTGCTGTGTCTGGAGGCGTCCAGCCTGGGAAGCCCAGTGCCCTCGAGTCCTGGTCCAGTGGCAGCTTCCTGGGACCAGCCAGGAGCTAGGTTGTGCCATGGTGGGCCTGGGTTGTCATAGGATGGCAGAGATCCCACAACGGCTGCTTCTGTGAAGCTTGCACTCCGCTACTGTCAATCCAAGTTTCTACCAGGAAACTTGCTCCATGTCGTATGATGGGTAAATGATTTTTTTCTTAAATTAGGATTTGACAGAGTAATTGTAAAATTGATATTGTGCTTAAAAACCCTTTCTTCGAGCTTATAAAATGACATTAGAGAGAAATTTTCTCAGCAGAGATTTTTATAAGACATAGCATATTGAACTGTATTTAAACATATTGAATGTGTATAAATTATCACGAGTAAAAAAAGGGGGGAAAAGGACAGTTGTTTTATTTCCAAAAGATTTAAATGACTTCAATGACTTTCACAGCAAGACCTCAATTTAAACGGCTAATATTTGGATAACAGGTCTGTGTCTCTTAGGGTGGGGCATCTCAACTCTCAGGAAAAGAACACAAGAGCTGGTGGGGCTTATATTCCAAGCCCCAGGTATGAGATTAAAAAATAATAAAACAAAACAAAACTTCCAGAATTACCACAGTGTTTCTTTTTTTTTTTTTTCTAAGAAATACACTCATTCTAAGACCTTGAACTCTAATTTATTGAATTTCTGGTTCCTAGAGTTCAGTGTATGATAGTTCCAGCAAAGCTCTGATAAACTGAACTAAATCCTATTTTCAAGTGACCAAAGTAGAATTCAGCATAAAAAGGCTTTAGACTAATTCTTAAGAAAGAAGTGAATAAGATCAATATGGTAGACAGAATAACTCATTTGCTGATGTGATGGCTGAGGGGGTAAGGTCCTTCCCCTCTTTCTCTGTGATCTACCTGAGGGGGCACTGTGGAGAGGCAGCAGCAGGGCTAGGTCTAATGATTTTACTTTTCTCAAGCTATGGTTTTCCTACCTGTATCCTATGTTGACACAGACCCATCCTCTACTCCCTCCCACTATTCACATGCTGGGCTCATGTGTTACTGTTACATGAAAAGCACACAGGATGGATAGACATGAATGTAAGGATGGATGGATGGACGTAAGGATGGATGGATGTAAGGATGGATGGATGGATGTAAGGATGGATGGATGGACTAAGGATGGATGGATGGATGTAAGGATGTAAGGATGGATGGATGGATGGATGGATGGATGGGTGGATGGATGGATGTAAGGATGGATGGATGGATGTAAGGATGGATGGATGTAAGGATGGATGGATGGATGTAAGGATGGATGGATGTAAGGATGGATATAAGGATGGATGGATGGATGTAAGGATGGGTGGATGGACATAAGGATGGATGGATGGATGGATAGACAAATGAATGAAATGGTGAGTAGGTGGATGATAGGAAGGAAGGCAGGCAGGCAGAAAGAGAGAGAGAGAGAGAGAGAAGATGAAAGAAGAAAGCAAGGGAGAAATTTACCCTGAAATCTTTCCACCTTCAGGTCAATGTCAGTCTATAATACCCATGAGCACCTGCTGAGAACGTGCTAAGAGGCTGTTCCACCAGCGAAATTCCCACTGACTCCCTACTAGACTCAAGTTGTAAAGTCCAGGCTGAGAGGGAGCTCCTTCTCCCTCTGCACCCACAGTGCAGATGCAGAGAACCCAGGTTTGTCTGCCAAATCTCAGAGTCCGGGACAGAGTCCCACCCTGTGAAGCCCCCTCATTGTTACCACCCTCCTTATACCCCCTTCCTCCAATACGTCATAAGTATTAGGCTTAAGAGCCATCTAAGGTGCTGAAGGGGGAGTAAAGTCCCAGAACCCATAACTGGGCTGCCACTACGAAGGCGTTAAACAAAGGCTCACACCCCTTTTCAGACGGCTGAGATACACTGGACAAGGAGTCAAGTTAGAAAGGTTGAGGACATTAAAGTTCCAGAATCCATTTCTCCTCCTTGTGCTTATCTGCTCACCTCCCCTTCCTCTCCTTTGCCTCTTTCCCCAAATCCCTCACTGGGAGAGGAAGGACCCCCGGCCTGACCCTGTCAGAATCTCGGATCCCCCCCACCACGCCTTCCCTAACACCTCTTCCACCTCCTTCTCCGTCAGCCAGAACCCGTGCAAATGACACTTGGAGCTCCACCTTCCCTGGCACGTTGGATGAGGAAATGACTAGAAACCTGACAGTCTATCACTACCAGGGAGTGACAATTTAAAAAAAAAAAATTCCAGTTATGAGTGTAAGTTTAAAAATGTAACTAAAAGCCTTCATCAAAGTTTAAAGAGCTTCTTGCGCTTTTAGCATTTGCTTATTCTGATTTATTGACAATGACACACCTAGGAACAGTCATCTCTGCTGAGGCAGTGAAGTAATGGACTTTAGGGGGAGAGAGAAAAAGAGGGGGGGGGAAGGAAAAAAAAAAGAGAAGGTGCAGCTCACAGAAGAGAGGCCGCTGATTACAGCCCACTAATTTGTTATGCACTCCGGCAAATCAGCGGTGATTCATATGACAAATAAGGAGAAAAAATTAACAGCTGTCATGTTGTGATGTGTTAATTTCCTGACAGTCTCTGCACTGAAGCCAATTACTGATTTAAGGGCAGGGAGAGAGAGCCCTGTTCAAGCTTCTAATTAGGCTTCTTCAAGACTAAAAGGATAAAAGCAAAAATAAGAGCAAGAGAATGAGGCAGGTAGCTGGGCTCCACGAAGCTCACATGCTTTTAAAGCCCCAGTTAAATAGCTTTAAGCTTAAGTGTGTTTAAGATAAGAATTTAGAAACATTTATTCACTTTTATCCCTGACCTGGTGGTTTAGGCTTTTGTGGAGTAATTGGGAGCCGAGCGAGGCCCAGGGCTCTTGTTGCCCTCTTTCTGCACGAGTCCAGCCTCTCAGACGTAATCTACTAATAATACCTTTGTTTAGTCGTGTCAACAGCCATACATCACCATGGCAGACAAAGGGCGGTGGGCGCCTACCCGCTTTCTGCTCAGGGATCCAGCCGGACGCATGTGGTCTGCGGCTGTGCCTCCATTGAGCCATGGGGTCCTGTTGGCGCTGGGCTCGAATGAGAGGGTCTGGACGGGGGCGTGGGGTCATTGGGGTCTTCACGCTTAGATGTCAAGGTGGCCTCCCCAGACCCAAGGGAAGGGAGGACTTGGACATTATCGGCTTGACGTGGGCTCCTTCCAACATACCGTCTCGCTTGCCCCCAGTTACTTTATTTATCATCCCTCATGGATCCACTTATCTGGTGTACGAGCAGACCCACTCTAAGGACGTCTACAGCTAAGGGTCTTTCATAGGAAGAGTTAGGGGTAGTGGCTCGGCACACCAGGGCTCAGCCCAGCCCTCCACAGCTGAAGCTCCTCTTCTGTACCAATCGTTATGATCCATCAGAGAAATGGGACGTTGAGAGACCAAGCGCCTCCGAGCACGACCAGCTACGTGGGTGGCATTCTTTTCACGTCGCCTTCCGAGAAAAGCAAGTCCTTTCCCATCTGTGTCCAAAAGTCTTTCCTAGGGCTTATTTATTTATTTATTTATTTATTTATTTATTTATTTATTATTTTTTAATAATAAATTTATTTTTTATTGGTGTACAATTTGCCAACATACAGAATAACACCCCGTGCTCATCCCATCAAGTGCCCCCTTCAGTGCCCATCACCCAGTCACCCCCACCCCCCACCCTCCTCCCCTTCCACCACCCCTAGTTTGTTTCCCAGAGGTAGGAGTCTTCCATGTTCTGTCTCCCTTTCTGATATTTCTCCTAGGGCTTATGTAAAGTTTCCTTGTAAAATAGATGTTTTAGCACTCAGAAACCCACAGCCTCGCGGACTGATGTTGTGGTCACTTTGGGGCTCTTCCCTTGTGGTTTCTCTGGAAGGGCTTCCTCCTCAGATAGACAGAAGCCACATCTCCCAATGTTCATGGTTTATTTCCTCATAGGTGGGAGAAGTCCATGGGGATTCTTTGGTTGCCTGTGATAGAAAGAAAGGAAAAAAAAAAGGAGGGAGGGAGGGAGGGGAAGAGAGAAAGCCCAGTCTAAGTGGCCAAAGTGAATAGAAAACTTCTTGATTCACAAAGTTAGGCCTCCAAGTTGGACACAGAGCCTCAGATAGTGAGCGCAGGGCTTGGAATCACTGCCTCGGCCTCTTGGCCCAACTCTCCTCGTGTGGCTCACATTTTCAGATGGGCTTTCCTTCCGACCGTGAACCAGCAAAGGCCCATCCAGTAGGTCCAAGCTTGGTTGAAAAGGGGGAACCAGGCCTTTCTTCATCTTTTAGCCCTAAAATCTTGGTTGATAGGACAGGTGTGTTGGAGCAGGCTGTGCCAACTGGCTCGGATCATACGATGCATCGTACGATGCCCACAGTGGAGCCCCGAGGGAAGACCGCACTCAGACACCTGAGTAAGAGAAGGCTGGATTTCCAAAGAAAAGCAGGAAGGATCCCCAAAGAAGGAGGAGTGGATGTGACAGAGGCAAGCCACTAACGTGCCCCGGAGAGGTCAAGTGACCACAAAAGAAAGCCTTTGAGGAGAGCTTCCAGGTCAACCTTGCTGTTTCCGACTTGCCTTGGGTTTCCCGAAACTTAGAAATATTTGAAGTGAGGCTAACTAGCTTTTGGGAGAGATGCAGGTAGGGGAGGAAGGCAGGCCAAGGGGTGGGGACAGAAGCCCATGAGTGCCCCCGTGTTCAGGGACTACTCGTAGGGCACTGATCCCGGGGTTCAGAAGGAGCAAGGCCTTGTCTACAGCAGGACTGTCTTTCAATGGAGATTGAGGAAGGAGTGCGGAAAAGGAGCCCCTGGCCTGGAGCCGCTGTCGGGGCACCTGGTGACCCAGCCCAGCTCAGGGGACCTGGGCGGCCCCACCTGAGGTCACACGAGCTCTGTGCCCAGAGAATCGCAGCCTCCTGCTCCCCGGGCGTCTAGGCCCAGGGTAAGCGCATCATTACTACAATTAAAGAATCGCTCATGCGTTGCCCAGTAAGGGGAAAACAGGTCCCCAGGGCCCCAGCCTCCTCCCGATGGCTTCCCCCTTTCAGGCAGGTGCTCTGATTAAAAGGCTTCAATAGTTTATTTCATTAGGAGTCACCGTAGGAATTGCCTGAGAAACAGGAATCCTTCGACATTGATTTTGTTGGTGACGGCAACCCTAAACTTGAAGCGATGGCTAAAAGGTAATTCACTCTCTGAGCTTTGCTCAATCCTGACCCATTATCAATTGAGTTGAAATATGTCAGCACGGTGAGATATCGAGTGTATTATCTTTTTTAGGAGGGCCCTCCGAGTGGATCGCACACATGCATTTACCTTTCTAAGTGCCGTCCAACACACTTATGATTTATTGATTCATGTGGGTAGCGCCCTTCATCTGCATCAAGATGTTCTCCAAGAGAATGCCACATCCCAGGGGACGACTGTGCTGGCCTTGGGGACAGGAAGCTCCCCCCGCCGCCTCCCCAGAATGGGCCGTTTCTACTTCGTCAACCCCCCGCCCCCCCCGGGGTTCTGAGCGGGCCGGCGCTCTGTGAGGGAGACCCTGCCGGCAGAGGAGGGTTTCTTGCTCAAGAGGAGCCCGGGGACTGGGCTGAGCTCCCCAGGGGGCCGGGAGCAGCAGCAGCGGCCGACGTCCCGGCCGGCATCAAGACACCGTAACTGGAGATGAGGGCACGGGAGATGGACCTGAGGTTGCAACCAGAGACACTTGACCAAAATGCTATGGCGATTCTGGCTTGGTTTTGTTTTATTTCACAATTTTATGTATTTATTCACGAGAGACACAGAGAGAGAGGCAGAGACACAGGCAGAGGGAGAAGCAGGCTCCATGCACAGAGCCTGATGCGGGACTCGATCCCGGGACCCCAGGGCCGAAGGCAGACGCCCAACCACTGAGCCACCCAGGTGTCCCAGCAATTCGGGCTTTGAGGAAAGCAATAACGCCCTACGGGGCTGGAAATCTGGGACAGGTATGCGTAGGAATGTGGGAGAGGACGAGAGGGGAGACCCCGAGCGCTGTTCGGGGCCCTGATAACCCAGAACGATTGCGAAGGTCTCCATTCACCACTGTCTGCCGTCGGACGCCCCGCTCCCTGTCGCGGTTCCAAAACTCCCTCAGGGTTCCGGGCAAGGATTCAGGAGGGGTGCCCTCCCCCGCCCCCCTTCCTGGGCCCCCACCCTGCCCTTTCCCCCTCCCTTCTCCCTTGGCCTTCCCTCCTCCCCAGCACCTCCCTGCTTCACCTCTTTCCTGCCACAACCAGTCCTGATTCTTTCATCGCTGGCGGACTTTACCTACACTCAGGGGTCACAGGTGATCAGAGTGGTGGCGAGGAGAGCCCCCCAGGAAACAGACTCAGCAACCCTAAACTAGCGGTTCCAAATGGGCCAGACAGAGGTCACGTTTAAGGTCAGCCCGCCCCGAGGGCTGGTCAGCTCCCTCCCTCGCCTTGGCCTCCTCTTTCCATTCACACCCACACCTGCATTGGTGCCCACTGGTGCCCATCGTGCCAATGGACACGATGCCTCAGCCGTGGTAGCCTGGGTGGCAGTTTGGGGACCCCGATGAAGTCCACGCAAGAAGACCCCATCCGTCTTGTCCGGCGTCTTCTTTTCCATCCAAAGACTTTCAAGGTACTTTCCTTTCGTCTCCCCCTTTGTCTGTCCCCAGAGATGCTCCCTAGCACCACGACTGGGCTCCTGGGCGAGGCGGCTGTGGGGCTGAGGAAGCATAATTCTCTGATGTGCATGTAGCCTTATCAGCTCCCCTCCCCGGCACTGCCGAGCCTTATCAGCACAGCTCTGGGAAGCGTTTGTGTTAGGGAAGCGGCCTCGGATGAGAGGTGCTAGGTTGCTACAAAGCTTTCAGATGATGGAGTGGCTGCTGCTGAAAGACACATCAAGATAGCAGGAGGCCTGAGGATGTTCTCTGTAAGATTAAGCAGCAAGAACAGGTCAGACCAGGGACCCACGGGCTAAGCGTGTAGGTAGAGAAATACAAACAGGCGCAGCTTCTGCTCCAAGGGAGGTGGAGCCCTCACTTGGGCCGCAGGTGCCTCGAGAGGAGGCTCCGCGTGCTGCAGGGGAGCGAACTGAGCTCTCTCGGCCCGGCCAGGCACGGCCCCCTTGAAGGGATAGGCTCGGGGGCTCGCAGTGACCCCCTGGCTTTCACTCGTGTCCCAAGAAGCGCCCTTGGCTGGAGCGGGGCGCGGCAGGCTGAGCAGGAGAGCTGAGCGGGTGCTCAGGCTCATACCCTCCATGCCCTTGTGGATGCAGAAAACCCAGGTCCTGGCCCGCCTCAGCGGGTCCCCTAGCCCGGGATCCACCGGCGCCCATTTCAATTCTGGGGACTCAACCACCAGAAACTGTTTTCTGTTTCGTTTTTTTGTTTTGTTTTGTTTTGTTTTGTTTTGTTTTATGGAGGGAGGGGCCCAAGGGTGGGAGGCAGAGCAGTTGGTCACATCTCAGTTCCTTTAGGCTAGGTGAACCCCAAAAGGAGGGAACACCGACCTCTCATCGGGCACCTTCTGACCCAGAACGGGGACCTGTGTGGGTCCTTAGATGGCCCACAGACAGTCCACCAAGCCCCTAAAATTGTACATCATATGTGGTTCATGTGAGAAATGTGCACCCCCTCCACTTTGAAGGGGGGCACAGATTTCATCAAATCCTCAAAGGAGCCTGGGACCCCAACTTGAGTTTAAGATCTATCCCCTTACAGCTTCTGAAAGGGGGTCCGAAGCCAGACCTGGCTCGAACCCCGGCTCTTGGGCTCACCAAGCTACACAAGCACAGGGGCGTCCTGTGTCCCGCGAGAGCCCCAGCCTCCTCACAGCCCAAGGCCGCCCTAACCTCAGATGCTGTCCCTGCCACCACTGGGGTAGAAGAAGGTATGGCCCGTGACAGGTTAGCCAGGTGCCTGGGGCACAGCAGCAACCTGGTGGGGGTGGAGGTGGCGGTGGGGGTGGAGGTGGAGGCAGGGCTCTGGCCTCAACTTGACCTCCACTCGAAAGCCCCTCGTCTTGGGATCATTTCCTTATCTGTAAAACGGGTGCAGTGGGCAACCGGCCTGCCTTCCAGGGCTGCTGTGCAGGTGGCAGGAAAGAGTATGTAGGCTCGGCCTCTGCTGAGCAGAAAGCCAGAGGAGGGGTACCAGCAACCTTCCCCCCAGACAGGGAACACTGGGGGTGGTCTCTGGACCCCATCTCCAAGTGTGGGGCCTATGCCAGGGCAGGGCTGGAGCTCTGAGCACCAGGTGGCTTCACCGGCTCCCCCATCTCCAGACCTTCACCTCTTATAGCTCAAGGGTAGCGGGGGGGAAGGGAAGAGTGCATTTAATTTAATAGGGAGAATAATTCACGTGCTTATAATGAAATGCGACAAGCAGAACATAACAAGTAAATACACTACAAACTATGTTGCAAGCCTCTAAGGTAACAGAAAATAACTAGTTTTAGTTGCTTTTTTATCTATTATGAGGAATGTCAAGCATTTGACAACAGAGTATTTAATAAAAAATACTATAATTTGTGTTTAAGCGATAGCAATAGATATTGCATTTATTTTATTTCTATCCAAGGAGACAGGTTTGGGATTTCTTAAAGGAATTAGGAAATACAAAGTGAGAGGTTTAATGGGCCCTGGATGAGCATGCCATGGGCTGGGGCTCCCCGGGGCCGGCACGTGTGGACACAGCCAGCTGGAGATGGGTCATGTGCCCAGCCCGTGCCGGCCTCGGTGGGGAAGTGAGAGCAGTGTGATTGCACACTCCAGGGAACGTGCCCAGGGACTGGCTGGGGGCACCCGCACTTATGGCCCCTGCAGGGCCCGGAAGGCCTCGGTCTCCCTAGGGAGAGAGACCCAGGACGTCTCCACCGAATGGAGAAAGCTCTAGAACAGCCTCATCTGTGAGCCCCAGAAGAGATGCATGGGGTTGTCAGAATTTTACCATGTCTGACAGTAGAAAGTCAGAAACAACGGAAATGCATATTCAAAAGGGAGACGGGAAAAAAGATGGTGTACCCTCTCCTGGAATGCCGTGCAGCCAAGCTGGGTCTCCGGCTGTGGTGAGCATCGACCTCAGAAATGCAGTGCTGGTGGGGGGCCCCTGGGGGTGCCGTCAGTTAGGTGTCTGACTCTGGTGTTGGCTCAGGTTGTGATCTCGGGGTCATGCCGTGGAGCCTCACATCGGGCTCTGCACTCAGCATGCATTCTGCTTGGGATTCTCTCTCTCCCCCTCTGCTCCTCTCCCTGCTCGGTGCTCTCTCCCTCTCTCTGTCTCTCAAATAAATAAATCTTTTTAAAAAGCAGTGCTGGTGGGAAAAAAGCAAAAGATTTATGTGGATTTAGGTACTTGCATGTAACCACACAGCATATGTAATTTAGACTGTGTGTATGTGTGCATGCATGTGTGTATGCATGCACATGTGCGTATGTGCTTATGTGTACAGGCACGTGTGTGCATGTGTATGCATGTGCTACATGTGTGCAGGCATGTGTATGTGTGTATGCATGCACATGTGTGCACATGTTCTTATGTGCCACGTGTGTGCAGGTGTGTGCATGTGCATGCATATGTGCAGGCACGTGCATATATGTATGTGTGCACATATGTGCTTATGTGCTGCATGTGTGCAGGCATGTGTATATGTGTATGTGTGTACATGTGTGCAATGTGCTGTATGTGTGCAGGCATGTGTGCATGTGTATGCATGTGCTGCATGTGTGCAGGCATGTGTATGTGTGTACATGTGTGCACATGTGCTTACGTGCTGCATGTGTGCAGGTGTGTGTGTACATGTATATGCATGTGTGCACTTGTGTTTATGTGCTACGTATGTGCAGGCGGGTGTGTGTGGCTGTGTATGTATACCCACATGTGCAAACATGGATCACAGGCACGTGCAGCCAAGTCATAATATGGCTGCATCAAGAAAGAGAGGATGGGCTGGGATCAGGAGTGGTGTAGGGGCTGTCAATGTGTCACTCAGCTGGTCCCCTAGACAGGGCTCACAGTTGCTGTTTTTCATATCTGCAGCAAATATGGCAAATGTTAATATTTGTTCATTCTGGGTGTTGAGGACTTGGGTATTTGGCTATTCTCTGTACATCTTTGTGTGTTTTTTCCAGCCAAATCTAAAATGTGAGGATCAGGCAAGAAGGGTATCCAAATAGCAGTGTACTTGGGGGAGGCTTCATGGGGCCTTAAGAAGGCGTGCATATGGGGTTGTGACACAGGCAGGCCAGGGCTCCAACCTGGTCTTGATTTCCTGGATGTAGACAAAAAAGTTGGATTCAAATATCCTCAGGACCAGGGAGCCTGGGGGGCTCAGTCCAGTTAAGCACCTG
This sequence comes from Canis lupus dingo, assembly GCF_003254725.2. Taxonomy (NCBI): domain Eukaryota; kingdom Metazoa; phylum Chordata; class Mammalia; order Carnivora; family Canidae; genus Canis; species Canis lupus. Next base: position 120,355,191 of record NC_064243.1, read on the forward strand.
ACCTTGGCTCAGGTCATGATCTCAGAGTCCTGGGGTGGAGGGTCCTGGGGTGTAAGGTCCTGGGATAGAGGGTCCTGGGATGGAGGGTCCTGGGGTGGAGGGTCCTGAGATGGAAGGTCCTGGGATGGAAGGTCTTGGAGTGAAGGGTCCTGGGGTGGGGGTCCTGGGGTAGAGGGTCCTGGGATGAATGACCCTGGAATGGAGGGTCCTGAGGTGGGGGGTCCTGGAGTAGAGGGTCCTGGGATGGAGAGTCCTGGGGTGGAAGGTCTTGGGATGAAAGGTGCTGGGTTGGAGGGTCCAGGGGTAGAGCTCTGCTCTACCCAGTGGGGAGTCTTCTTATCCCTCTGCCCCTCTCCATCACTCACCCTCCATCTCTCTTTCAAAAAAAAAATAAAATATATTTTAAAATATCCTCGGGGCCTTTCTGGCTCTGATATCTTCCCTGAGCCAACTGGTTGAGAAGTCCTGTCTGAGCTTGGAAGGAGGAGCCGACGAGGGTCCACAAAAGGCCCCGTAAACCAGCCTGAATTGGATGTGAAGACCAAGAAGGACTCAGACAAGAAAGAGGAAAGCGACACAGTGATGAGCGGGCATGTGTGGACAAGGGAGCAGCCTGGGAGCAGAGGGGGTGGCCTCCTTGGTCAGTGGCTACGTGGGGGGAAAGGGGTGGGTCGTCAGGTCACAGGCAGCAGGATGAGGCATCACCTGGGCCCCTATCTGCCCGTGGCCTCATGGCCAGGGTGAGTGTCACACAGTCCCCGAGGCCGTGCGCCCCTCTGTGTGGGAGCTCCTACCACCACGATCATCAACCCAATGGCCAGGTTTTATGAGTTTTCTAGAGAAACTTCAATCTCCACATTACATGAACTCTCCTCATGTTCTGATGTTTGCTCGACTTACTTTTTTTTAACTATGTTTGGAACGCAGCGCACAGGTCTGGGGGGGCACTGGGCCTCCGATGACGGGCAAGCACACTTAGGCCAGAAGAACCTTCCACCTACCGAAGGAGGAGGAAGACGAGCCCAAGACAGCCCTGCAGGGCCCGGTCCCTCCTGCGATGAGCGCCGCACCGCACCGCCACGGCAACTGAGCCACTTGAGGGCCACCTGCGAGTCCTTCAAACTTGAGTCTCAGTTTCCTTCGCAGTTGAATGGGGGTCTTTGGCCCCCAAGTCCCGGGCAGTTGAGAAGGTGAAACCCGGTCACCGCGGCAGGGGACGCGTTCAGTAAGCCGCAAAGGGCTCTCTGCGCAGGAAACATTAAGGCCACCATTCATGTCGAGGATTGTGAGTTTTTATAAGCAAAAGGTCATTGTCAAATCCAGTCAGCATCCTCATGTTTTACCTCCACACGGACGACCGTGTGTGAGAATTGCTCTCACGTGGCTCCGCGCAGCCAATGGACTTCGGGGTGTGTGATTGGGAGTGGCCGTCGCACAGGTGAGAGCCCAGCGTCCCGCGCGGTCCGTGGCTGTGCGGGTGGGGACGGGACAGGACACGGAGGTAGGACGTGTCATCTGCCCTCTCTGCTCCAGTTCTCATTTCCAGTAGCCCTGTGAGAAGTGGGACCAAGGGCCATCTGCGCAGTGGACCGCAGCGCTGAGCAGCCTGGGAATGCTGCTGCTGGAAGGGCACGTCTGAGGAGAGGATGGGGGACAGTGTGGGAGAGAGTGATCGCTGTCCTCGGGTGTCCAAAGAGCAGGTGTGCGGGTCGGGGTGCAGGAGGTCAGAGCTGTGCACTGCCAAACACCAGCTTTGCGGGTACGGAGCTTCCACCCCTGGGAGGTGTTCAGGCCGAGGCTACTGGCTCTTGGAGAGACCAGGTCCCACCCCGGGTGGGATCTCACTACGGGCTTTTCATCGTGGCTTCTCCGGCGACCAAGCGTCACAGCCAGGGCCTCCCCTGGAATGCAAACACGCAGCAGGGCCGCCCCGAGGTGGGGTGGGGGCTGACTCTCTGCAGCTGCAGCCCCAGAGCAGGACCGGACTAGCACATTCGAGGGCGATGCAGCGGCCCCCGCCCCACGGCTGCCCAGGTAGAGCTCGTGGCACAGCCAGAGCAATTAATAACCTTGGCACCTGGATGAGAGGCCCTGGTAGGTTTCCCCTATTCTCCATTTGCCTTCTCGGTGCCTGTGAATAAATTAATCCCCTAATACATAATTAACTCGAAGTTGAAAGGTGAAGTCAAACTTAACCAATTTACTGTTCTGGAGCTGGTTGAGTTCGGATCATGTGATTTTAATTCTTTCCGTGTGACCAGGTGATGGGGAAGGCGGAAGGGGGGAGAAGGAAAATGCACAGATTAATTTCATTCCTTAACCTCCCTAATGCGCCTGCTTGCTCGCATCGTGTTGCAGACAGCAGATCATCACATGATTTATGGGACTGACCGCTGCCTGCATCTCTCAGGCTAATGACACACACACTAGAGTCATTGATTTGTATGAGTAGCCCCCACTCTTCATTTATCACAATTTAATGTAAGAGTTTGCAATGCAGAGAAAAAAATCCACATGGGAAACGTGGGCCCATAGGCCCGGCCGCCAACCAGTTATGAATCATTTGCTGCCTTTTAATATATAGACTATTCTATTCTGGAAAATGCCCCATAAGGTCATACTCTTCTCCTGAACATCCCGACAATTAAAGTCCCCAAGAAGCTGTTTTAAGATGCATGACCCACCAGCACCTTTGTTAGCTCACACTCTCTTGTAATGCACACTATCGATTTGTGTCTGAACTCTCTGGAACCCTTCACAAGCCATCACCCACGAAAGTTTCCGAGGGCAGTGCTCGACGACCCAAGTGTGGGGTGCTCAGAGCTCTTGTCCCCGGCCGGCCAGCCCAAGTGGGGGCATGGGGCATGGCCCCTTCCCCATGCAGACGCTGTGGGCAGGCCCAGAGGGCTGTGGGCACCCCCGGGCCCGCCTCCCCCCAACCCCGGACCCCAAGGCAACCCATCAAAACTAACAGCATTTGAAAGTAGGGCTTTTCATTTCTGATTTTTATAAAAAAGTGGTCATAAGTGAATCACTTGGAAGGTTCAGAAAAGGAGCGCAAGACCTGATGAACAGCAATATTGAGAGGGTCTTGCATTGCTTCTTCGGAGTGGAGAGCCCACCTGGGAGAGCACGGCCGGGACCCACGAGGCCTCGGGACTTCGTGACCCGTCTTCCTGGAGGGACGCATTGATTCCAGGTTTTAGGAAGAAAAAAAAAAAACAGTTTCCTTAAAACGCACATGGGCATATGACACCATAAAATGGAAAACGCACATTTTTGTTTTCTCCAGATCAAACATAAGCCTTTGAATAAATGTGCTGACGAGAGAAACCTGACCATGTCCCAAAGCTGCTAGACTGTGGGTTGGGGAAGCACCGTTGGCATAATCCAGGGTCGGAGACTCGGAAGCCTGTGGTAGAGGCCGGGGGCACCTGCAGCCAGAGGACGCGGGGACCCCTCTGGCAGGGACAGCACTGCTCAGCTTCTCTCGGAGAACAATAGGTCTAGCGCGGCCACATCGCCTCACTTTTTTTTTCAAGATGAGCATAAGATTCTGATTTAAAGCCACGGGAAACCTATGTTTTTAAATGTCAGAATAATGGAAAGAACAGAGTTAGCCCTAACAGAGTGCCAGGCCAGGCCCCGGCGCCTGTCCCTGCCCACCCTGGGCCCTGACCCGCGGTGTCCACGCGACCCGGCCTGCTTCCCGCAGCAGGTGACTCTCGTGCCACTGCCGGAGGGAGCTTGCTGCCTGTCCTGCGGTGCTTTGGAAAGGCCTGTTCGTCCCTCAGCAGCGACCACAGCGGGTTTCCGTGGCTCCCAGCATGGACCGGAGGCAGCTTCCATCCCAAGGCGAAGTCACAGTCCTCCGTCCGGAGCTCTGGGCTTGGACTAAGGAGGGAAGATCGCCTATTCCCTATACATGGATAATACATGGGCATATTGTATATATAGCGTGTGTATGTGTGTATATATGTGTATTGTACATATATGTGCACATATATATACTTATTGCATATATTTATACATGGTGTAAATGTATTTATTATTTTATATTGTGTGTATATAAAAATATATTTATAAATAAATATTTATTATATTAATAACATTAAATATAATATATGTATTGTAATTTATTATATGATATTATTTATAGTATATATACATATTAAATATAATACAAAATATCAAAATATATTTATTGTATTAATAATAATATAATATGTAATATAATATAGTATACATAATATTTATTATATATTAAATATACAAAAATACTCATATTTCCATATATTAAATATATAAAATATTCATATCTCCATATATTAAATATCTCAAATATATTTATATTTCCATATATTAAATATATAAGATATATTTATATTTCCATATATTAAATTTCTAAAATATATTTATGTTTCCATATATTAAATATATAAAATATATTTATGTTTCCATATATTAAACATATAAAATATATTTATATTTCCGTATATTAAATATCTAAAATATATTTATATTTCCATATATTAAATATATAAGATATATTTATAGTTCCATATATTAAATATCTAAAATTTATTTATAGTTCCGTATATTAAATATCTAAAATATATTTATGTTTCCATATATTAAATATCTAAAATATATTTATATTTCCATATATCAAATATCTAAAATATATTTATATCTCCATATATTAAATATCTAAAATATATTTATATTCATATATAGGTATATATTTTATTTATTTATTTATTTATTTATTTATTTATTTATTTTTATTTTATTTATATATATATATTTAAACCTCATAATCATCCTAGGGCTTATCGTACTTATCAATCCCTGAAATCTTTTCTAAAATAACCAACCTGAACATGTGATCTCGGTTTACTTGGCATTTTCCTATCAAGTTTGTTTGGTAGTGAAGTTTATCTAGAACCCTTTATTGTGCTCCCAGACTCACTCGGCCCCTCCAGGTCTTGGAAAGAGAGGGAGGTGGAAGCGGTGACAGGCTTGGGATCGGCGCGCTCTCGGGCTGATGAAGCCAGCACCCCACTACCCCAGCACCCCAGCACCCCAGCAGGTCGGGTGCCCAGGTGGGGCCCCACCAGGAAGGGCAGGTCTGGGGCTCCCTGGCCCGAGGGCCGAGCACTGTGCTGCCCCCTGGCGTTGTGCCCTGGGTGCTCTGTGCCACCTGGAGGGAACAGAAGGCTGCATGTGCGACCGGAGGGGCCAACGGCTGGATGACGAAGCTGAGAGCTTCCTGACCGGGCTGATGCCAGGGAGGGGGGCGAGGTCACTTCCTGGAGTCCCGGTGGGCAAGGGCGGGTGTGGAGGGGCGGGGAAGCAGTCCAGAGTGAGCACCCCAGTGTTACTGACTCTCGGGTGACGCTCTGGAGCAGCGGAGGGGAAAACAGTGTGAAAATAAAATGCATCGGATAATATTAGATGGATGGAGAAGAACATTGAGGTGGATGGTCAAGGACGTTCCCTAAAGAGGTGACAACCTGTCAGCTGAGACCCGAATGACAAAAGGAGCCGAGAGAAGGGCATTCCCAGCAGGGCAAACAGCAAGTGCAAATGTCCTGAGGCAGGAGTGAGTGACACGATTGGGAAATAATAATCTGTCCTGTGCGTCTAGAGAGGAGCCCCATTCACCCAACGGCTGATGCTGGGCTCCCCCAGGACAGAGCAGGCCAGCTGCTGGGGGGCTACAGACGTACTCGGCACAACCGAGCTGACTCCTGCCCGCTGCGCCCTGGGCTTATCCGGATGGAAGAGACCAGGCCCACCCTGCAGGCACCCAGTCCGAGGGAGGGAGGTGCGCGTGCCAGTCATCGGGCTGCCGGGTGCAGGGTACGTCCTCTAAAGAGGAGCGCGTCCCACGGGCTGGCAGGGGACACACTTTGCAGACCGAGGCGTCAGTTGGTTCGTGAAGGGTCTGCCGAGGAGCAGAGGCTATGGGTGCCCCGGGAGGGCTACAGGGGAGGAAGCAGGGAGGGGGAGCTGGAAGGTGCAAGGAAGGCGCAGGTCCACGCTGCTAAGGCCCGGGGTGGGGGGCAGTGAGTAGCCCGCGTCCCGTGGGTGCAGGAGGAGCCAGGCGGGGCGCCCCAGGGGGTGCTCTGTAGAGTGAGGACAGCCGGCTGCAGGCCTCCTGGCACCGCACCTTTGCCCCGAAACGGGCCCCTCCGACTTCTGGAACAGCACAGCTGGGCCAGCAGCCCGCACACACGGCTGAGCGTGGCCCAGGGCTCCAACCGGCTTCCCCACCTGTTGTTCTGCAAGCGCAGGTGTGTCTCACCTGCCGACAGCGTCCACCCGTGTGCTGCGCCACAGGCCAGACGCCAGGCCCCGGGGGCTTTAAACCAACAGCATCCGGCACCTTTTTCTCAAGCTGGCGGCGGTGTACCTACCACGGAGCCATCCAAGTCTCGCGCAGGCCCTGTGGGGGCAGGTGCAGCTGCTGCTGCCGCACGTGATGGGAGAGCCTCAAAAATGCTAACGGGCCACTCCAGGTTTCACAGCTACGAGGGGTGCAGTCAGTGCCGCAGGACGTGTGCTCGGTGAGGGGGAGGACCTGAAATGACTTCAGGGGCCGCAGAGACACCACGTGCATCCTGGGCTTTCCTGGAAGCAGAGCCTGAGACGAGGGTTGGGTGCGGGCAGCTCCCTGGGGAGGCGATCCCAGAGCACAGGGGTAGGCGACCCGGGCAGGTGAAGCCAATGTGAAGGTGTGGCCGGTGCCCCTGGCAGGAAGCAGGGACATAAGGTGTGGCTGGGGGTGGGTGGCTGGGTGGCTGGGGCTGTTGGATCAACCTGCAGGTGACTGGGGTGGGGCCGGGCTTGACGGGTGGGCTGAGGCACGAGCCTCAGTGATGCCAGGGTCCCCCGACGAGAACATGATGTCTTCCCCATTCTGTGTTTGGTCCCGAGGCTCTCCGTTCACTGACACCCACCTCGGCCTCAAGCTCAGGCAACCACGCGCCAGCGCACACGTACTGTTCTGTACTTACTGTATCTGTGTTACGATTGTTGCCTCTCTACGCCCAGCGACGTGGGCTCTCCACTCAGGACGGTGGTAGGAGGTTCCCTTGCTTACGTAAGGGCAGGAAGTGGATGTAATGAAAGTGTCGCCAAACGGAGATGTCTAGGGACGCGGTGCAGGTCGTGAACAAGACCCAGAATTGATGCCTAGCAGGCCCCACAGCCCTGCCCTGTGCTTGCTGGTCCTGCAAAGACACCCGGCTTTGGGGAGTCCACTAATCCCAGAGCCCCTGACCCCTGGGTGTGGCGGGGGGTCCTGTTTATAATCTCTGGACCCTCCTCCTCTGGAGCAGGGAAGGCTTTTATTACTGATAGCCACGACAGCCGTGGCAGCGACAATAATCCAAAGAGCAGAAGTCATGCTGCCTGACCACAGCCTTGGAGTGTTTGTTGACTGCACTCACGCTGCACCTGGCGTGCGGCTCGGCCCCCGTGTCTGCATCTCCTTAAGGAGGGGGTCTGGCCACCCGGTTCGTGTGCGACAGGCATCTCCGAACCGACTGTCTGACCGTACAGTTGATCAGAAACAGCCACGAGAGGCGCCCGGTGGTGAGCAGCAGGCCGCGGGCAGTAAGGCCTGAGCCCACGTCCTGCTTACGCCCTAGAAACCAGTGACTGTGAAAGTGCTCCCGCCTTGAACTGATTAATGGCAAAAAATGTTAATGAGGTTCAGCAGCTAACTCCTCTGAACTGTGAGCCCCATGAGTGGGGTCCCTCTCTGCTTTGTTCGCTGCCCCCATTCCCAGTGTACAGCAGGGCCTCAGTAAGCACTTGGGGGGTAAGAATCACCAGTTTTAGGAAGGGACATCTCCTTTCCGCTAGGCCTTAGGAGGACAGTGAGTGCAGGAAGCAACTGGTCTGCAGGAGCTCCCCCCGGAGAGCAGGGCTCTGGGTGCCTCGTGTATCACTGCGAGGTTAAAAGCCGCCACAAACACAGCAGAGCTCTGAACAGGTCAAGTCCCCGTGCCAACCTGAGGCCTTAGGTGTGTGCCAGTGTCGTGTTATCATTACAGCAAGTCGCATCATGAGAGCGTATACTTGTCCCACCTACAGATTCAGCAAATGCATTTGCAGATTGACTGGGCAAAGAGACCCTCTCACATCGCACCTCCATCCCCTGCTGGCATCCTTGCTAAATGCTGCACCACACCCCACGCCCCATTTGGTATCTGGAGTTTTGTCCACACAGGCCACCTGGGTGGCTCCCTTCCTGTCTGCCACTTTTCTCAGGGTTGGCGCTCTAGACCCCGGGCATGGACAGGGTGGGGGGCATTCTTTTGGTCCTGCCCCCTCCTGGACAGCCCTCTGAGGCAGCCTGGGCCCAGGTATGCTTGGGCATACCCCCAGCCAATATTCCTTTGAGGCTGGCCCAGGCACTGAGGCCCTGTCTCCTCTCCCCCTGCCCCAGCTATCATTGGATCCCACAAAGCCACTGGGAACTGCAAACAGGGCACATTTCTCAGGGTCTTTGGAAGCCATCATGCTTCTGGTGCCCGCCCCTTCCTGCCCTCCTTACTGTTCTGGGTCAGTGTTTTCCACTGAGGCAACACACACACCTTGCTCTTCCACATGCTACTCTCTTCCAGATCTGTGCTTTGAGTCTTGTCGCACCCTTGGGCCTGGACTTCTAGAAATCGAAAGATAGAAAAGGACTCCTTTCTTTATCTGATTTCTGTGGCTATACGTCTGCCCTTGGGCGTGGCTGATTATCGGGGGATAGACTCAGGAATAAAATGAGAGTGTGGAGAGGGGAATATTAGCTAACATTTTAGAATATCAGCCCTCCACTTCCCTCAGCTAAAATTCAGTCTCATTCAGTTGCTCAAAACGATGCTTTGAGACATGTTTCATTTCTACTCCCATTCTATAGGTTAGGAAACTGAGGGTTAGTAGGTTAATGACTTCCCCAAGGTCCCAGTTCATGAAGATGGGGTCTTGATTCCCACTTCGGTGTGTCTTACACCAGAATTCACTTTCTCACAAGTGCACTAACCCATCTGTCCAGGAGAAAGCTAACAGCTCAGGCGAGGAGGCAGGCAGCAGGGCCAGGAGGTAGGAAAGTCAGCTACGCCATAACCTCCACTCTCCATTAGGAATCCTGCTCGGTGTCTGTAGACAGGAGCCTGCTGAAGCTCAATGTCTAGGTTTTGTAGAAGCAAGATTCCTTAGGAACCTAGTCCTTGTGATTCTGGGAGCTCACATGAAGTAGAATTGATTTTTAGTTTAATTTTCTTCTTGGAGAAAAAGAAATCAGCTATGCCTGCTGGTGTCAACACAGATGGGCTCCCTATGTTTGGCACCATGGTTCATTTTGGCATCTGCTGTTGTCTCCTGGTGCCACAGAGGGTCAGATCATGAGGAGCAAGCAATGGGGTGTGCTCAGAGCTGGGAAACTGTTCACTTTCAGCTTTCTGCCTCTGAGAACATTTTGGAGTTTGGATCCTGAGGGAGGCTATGCCCCCAGGCTCTGTGTGTGCTAGTCATGGTGGGCCATGCACATCATGCCTTATTTCATTTATTTTTTCACATCAGATCTATTATTCCCACTTTACAGATGATGACACCAAGACACAGAGAGGAAAAGTGGTTTACCTAAGGTCACAAAAGTCAGTAGTAGAGCCAGGATCTGACCATGGGCTCTATGAGTAGAAGCCACTTTCTTAACATAACCTTACCATAACATAGCCTTAAGCCATAAGACTCAACATAAAAAGTTAATAACATAAGTAATAGGCAAAAAGAGAGGAAAGAAATGTAAGTGTAGTGCTGTAGGATTCTTATAAAATATGTGAAGTGGCATGAATGTAAACTGGGATGCTAAAGATGTGTGTATAAATCATAGAACAACCAGTTTAAGATAAAACAAAGAAGTAGTGGAGATAAAATAGAGATATAAAAAATCCAATCAATCCAAAATAACAGAAGAGGGGACAAAAGAACAGACATGAAAAAAAAGAACGAATAGCAAGATGGTAAAGTTAAACTTGACCTTATTGATAATTGCAATAAGTGTAAATGATCTAAACATCATAATTAAAAGATGAAGGATGTCAAATTGGTTATAAAACAAGACCCATCTGTATATATTGTGTGAAAGAAATACGCTTTGTATATAGGACACAGAGAAGGCAAAAGTAGAAGGATACCAAGTTGTCCTTCAGCAGATGAATGAATAAGCAAACTGTGGCACAGCTACTGATTTACACAACACTGGCTATATCTTAAATGCACTTTGTTAAATGAAAGAAGCCACATCCAAAGGCTACATATCCCATGATTCCATTTTAATGAAATTAAAAAAAAAAAGACAAAACCATGAGGACAGATAACTGCCGGGGGTTGAGGAGTGGGAAGGAGGTGACTACAAACGAGAGTTTAGGGTGGATGAGACTATTCTGTGTAGTATTATGGGGGTGGAGCAAACTACAGCATGCAATATTGAGAAAGAAAGAATGAAAGAAAGAGAAAGAAAGAGAGGTCAACGAGTATGTTGAAAGATCACAGGATGGAATGTAGACTGCGACAAATGAATCATAAACGTGTGACTATAATATCACCACTGAGGTGAAGGCAAAGGTGCTGACCAAAGTAAAGACAAAAACAACTGCATGTAAATATGAGACTCTAATTGGCAAGTCAGTTTCTCACAGAGGTACAGGTTGGCAATTCTGAATCTACTTTACATAGATAACAGTTGAACGAATAAGTTAGTTAAGTTGTAGATAATGGAAGCTGGTTTTCTCAGTGTCAGGGAAAGAAGTTATAAATAAGGGGATGGGGAGAAAGGTCAAATGTTCTGAGTTATATAGAGAGATAAATATATAATTATATATGTAACTATATATACACATATATGTACACACACACACACATTAACTAAGCTTCAAATTTTATATTTCTCCCTTTAGAGGGCAGGACTTGGTGACTCACTCCCTTAAGTGGAGTATGGAGAGGTAAAAGTAAAGTGGAGAAACCTAGCAGACATCTCCTTAACTGAATGAGCAAAGTTAACATCGCCAACAAGGTCACTTGATATCATTTACCAATGATATTATGTGATATTATGTTATTGATATTATGTGATAAGAAAGGCAACTCACCTTCTATCATCCCAGTGTAGTCATGAGAATATATCAGACAAAGCCAAATTAAGGAACAGTGTATAAAGTACCTGACCAATACTCTTCGAAAGTATAAAGACAACGACAAACAAATGAAAAAAAGACTGAGGAATTATCACAGATCAGAGAAAACAAGAGAGACAAATGCGGTCTCCTGGTCTGGTTCCTGGAACAGAAAAGTACATTAGTGAAAAATCTTGGAAAATCCAAATAAAGTGTGTAGTTTAATAACATGCTAATATTATTGATATTATCAATATCAATTATATTGATAATATTATTGATAATAATGCACCGACATTAATTTCTTAATTTTGAAAAATGTACCATAGTTATGTAAGATGTTGACATTAGGGAAAGATGAGTGAGGGCATACAGGAAATTTCTGTACTACCTTTGCATCTCTTCTATAAATCTAAAATTATTCCAAAGTAAATTCTTTTTTAAGTAAGAGGATGAAAAAAAATGCTATACTATACAAACACAAATCAAAAGAACACCTTGAGTAGCTATATTAGTGTCAGGAGAGTCCACTTTTTGCAAAATAAGAAATATTACCAGAGTCAAAGGGGTACATTTCATAAGGTATATGCACCTCATAAAGTTTTAAAATACATTAAGACAAAAACTAAAAGAACCGGATAGAGAAATGGAAAAACTGACAAGTTTTTTTGGAGATTTCAACACCCATCTATGAGTACTTGAAAGAACAGGTAGACCAAGAAAAGTCAGTGAGACATAACAGATTTGAACACCATTATCACAGTGCTTCAGCTAGCTCGCATTGACTAGAGTGAAAGGAGTCTATTCACATTTCCTCCCAATCCAGCTTTCGATGACACCACACTGGTAGCTTAAGTTTGGCTATGATGGGAGTATTTATACCACAGAAATCCTCTAGTGCTACAAATGCAAGTCTTTTTCCCTCCAAGGATCCGGTTAAACATTTTCCAGCCTCAGTAACAATCAATTGAAACAGAATGACATTTAGAGAATTTAGACAGCACCCCAATACAGCGAAATACATATATTTTCCAGTGCTTATGGGATACTCACCCAGATAATCATTCTGGGTCACAAGAGAAGTTTCAATAAATTTAAAATAATTGAAATCATGAGCAGGTTCTCTGACCACAATGGAATTAAAGCTAAGAATGAAGAACAGGGATGCCAGGGTGGCTCAGTGGTTAAGCTTCTGCCTTCAGCCCAGTGTGTGATCCTGGAGTCCTGGGATCGAGTCCCACATCGGGCTCCCTGCATGGAGCCTGCTTCTCCCTCTGCCTGTGTCTCTGCCTCTCTCTGTCTCTCATGAATAGATAAATATATTTTTTAAAAGAATCAATAACATAAAGATCTTTGGAAAAATCCACACACATTTGGAAATTAAACAATATGCATCTAAATAACCCCTAGGTCAAAAAAAAAAAAAAAAGATAAATCAAGACAAATAAAAAAAATACCACCTCCCCCACAAAAAAAAAATACCATGGCCCTAAAGTATTATAAGCCAAAAGAAAAAAGAACAACATATCAAAATATACAGGTTACAACTCACACAGAGATTTAGGGAAGTGTGTGACATTGAATGCTTGTATTTGAAAACAAGGACTATATTCAATGATTTAATCTTTACATGAAGAAAGTAGAAAAATAAGAACGACTGAAACTCAAAGAACTCAAAGAATGGGAAGAATAAAGATTGGACATGAATGACTTAGAGACAGACAAACACTCGAGGAAAACTATGAAGACCAAATCTGTTTTTTTTTTTTTAAAGGATCGGTAAAATGGATATAGCCCTAGACAGATTGATCAATCAATAAATAAAGAGATACACATAAATTACCAATGTCAGGAGTTAAAGAAGGGACATTACTATATAGCCTACAGGCCATTAAAAGAGGGAAGAAAAGGTGGGTAGTATGAATAACTTTCTGCCAGTAAATTCAACAATGTTTCTGAAGTTGACCTATTCCTTGAAAGATACAGACGGCCGAAGCACACTCAAAAAGAGACAAGATAACCTGAATAGCCTTATATCTATTAAGGTACTAGAATTCCTAATTTAAACACTCTGGCAAAGGACACCTCAGGCCCAGGTGACCCCAGTGATGAATTCTACTGTCTGTTTACAGAAGAAGCAGTATCAAGTCTACACAAGCACTCCAGAAGATGCAGGAGGAGGAACGCGTCCCGACTTATTTTGTGCGGCCAGCATTAACTGGGTATCACAGCCAGACAAAGATATTACCATAAAAGAGAACGATACATTAATACGCCCCATAAATATGCATGAAGAAACCCTTCACAAAATCTTTAGCAAATCAAATCCAGCAAAATACAAATATCATAATGCATCATGACTAACTGGTGCTTATCCAAGGAATGGTAGACCGAGCTGACATTCACAAATTAATGAGTGCAATTCACCTTTTTAACAAACTAAAAGAAAAAAAAAAAAGAAGAAAACCATACATACGTAGTTTTGCTATAACAGTTGTTTGTACTTTTCAACAATACAATTAATACAGTGGGCCCCCTAATAATTTGAGCATAATGGGAATTTCCTGTTTGCTTATGCACTTATTTTGTTTGGGGGAAACACTAGGTGAATGCACAAACCTGCACCTGCTGAAATGAGCCATGTAGGAATACACACAAAGCACCAGACACACACCTTCAAAAGTCTACTATTACAAGCTTACCACATGTGCTGTGAGCCTTACCCACTCTCCTCCTCCTCCAATTTCAGGTAACCTTCCTGCCCTGCACACCACCCCACCCCACCCCACCAACTTCTCATTCACTCATAAGCTGCAACGCTCCTGAAATCCATTTTCAAGCAAATTTTAAGTCTTTTCCAAGATAAAGTGCCATAGTAGTATTTATGCATTCCTTAACCAGTGACTATGTGTAAAACAGTGCTACTGTTTGCATGAAGTTCCCATCTTTTTGGATGTTATCTCTGATGACACTTGGGGGTATTGTGCCCCCAGGCTCCCCATAAGCATTGTTGTTTTACTTGCTAGATTTTGAATAGCATGGGGCGTTTTGGAAACACATGTGTTGTGTTATAGCAGAATTGACTGCAATCATCTCAACAGACACCAGGAATAGTATTTTATAAAATTCGGCACCGATTCATTATAAAAACTTAGCAAACTAAGAATAACAGGGAACTTCCTTAACTAGACTAAAGGCATCTATGAAGATCCTGTATCAAACTAAATGATAAAAGATGGAATGCTTCCCTTAAGATTTGGAGGAAGGCAAGGATGTCTCCTTTCACTTTTATTCATATTGTACTAGAGGTCCCATCAGTACAATAAATCAATAAAAGAAACAAAAGTCATACAGGTAATAAGATAAAATATGAAGAAAACCTATGAAATTTACAAAATAAGAGAGAATTTATAAATGAGTTTAGTGATGGGCAGGAAACAAGATCCATATATAAAAACATTAAAAAATTAATAAGGTGAAAATTTTAAAATATCAATTATAATGGTGTCAGCAAAGTTAATTGATCAGGGATAAATAAACCATGTACAAGATTTATATGCTAAAAACTATAAATTATTGCTGAGATAAAGTGAAAAAGACATATGCATTGAAAGATATACCATGTTTAAGGATTGGAAAACTCAATATTATGATATCTCACTTCTCCTCAAATTGATCTATAGATTCAATAGAATTCCAGTCAAAATTCCATCAAGCATAATGTGAAACTTAACAAGCTGAACCTAAAATTTCTATGGATATGCGAAGTCCTTATAAAAGTAAAAATAATTCTGAAAAAGAACCAAGTTTGGAGAACTTAAACTATTTACATTTCTTAAAAAACATTATTTATTTATTTATTTATTTATTTATTTATGAGAGAGAGAGCACAGGGGGAGGGGCAGAGGGATAAGGAGAGAAAAGCAGCATGGAGCCTAATGTGGGGCTCAATGCCAGGACCCTGAGATCATAACCTGAGCTGAAACTGAGAGTCAGACGCTTAATCGACTGAGCCACTCAGATGCCTCTTAAACTATTACATTTTAAGAACACAATAAAGCCACAGTAATCGAGACAATATGATATTGATGTAAACATCCAGATCAGTAGCACAGAATAGAAAGATCAGAAATGGAGTTATAAAAAAAAAAAGAAAGAAATGGAGTTATACACACACAGTCAATAGGGTTTTCACAAAGGTACCAAGGTGGTTCAGTAGGGGAGAGAATCCTTACAGTAAGTCCTGGTAAAATAACTACATGTCTATATGGAACAAATAAATCTCATCTCTTACCTCAGACTATGCAAAAATAAACACTTCTGGAAGAAAATAGAGAAGAACGTCTCTGACCTACAGAGAGGCCAAAATTTCCTAGGCATAAGACACAAAAAAGCACAAATCCTAAAACTGATAAACTGGAACTTCTCAAATAAAAAAAAAAAAACTTTTACTCTTTGAAAGACACAGTTAAGAAAATGAAAAGATAAGCCACAGACTGAGACAAAATTTTACTAAAGATATTGGAAAAAGGACTTGTATCCGGAATATATGAAGAATTGGTACAACTCAAATACCAGGAAGATGAGCATCGTGATGTAAAAAGGGGCAAGAGACGGGGGATCCCTGGGTGTCGCAGCGGTTTGGCGCCTGCCTTTGGCCCAGGGCGCGATCCTGGAGACCCGGGATCGAATCCCACGTCGGGCTCCCGGTGCATGGAGCCCGCTTCTCCCTCTGCCTGTGTCTCTGCCTCTCTCTCTCTCTCTGTGACTATCATAAATAAATAAAAAAAATAAAAAATAAATAAAAAAAAATAAAAAGGGGCAAGAGATTTGATCAGGCCCCTCCCTCAGCAAAGAAGTTATATGAATGTCAAATATTCAGCATATGTTAGTCTTTAGGGAAATGCAAATGCAACCACAGTGAGATAGTACTACAGACCCACAACAATCGTCAAATTAGAGAGACTTGGCATTGGTGGAAATACAGCCATTTTGGAGAACAAGCAGTTTCTTGTCAAGTTACTACATATTTACCAAAGGACCCAGCAATCCCACTGCTCGGTATTTACCCAAGAAAACTAAAAACATAGGATAACACAGCAGTTTCATTCATAATGGCCTCGAGTTGGAAACTACTCATGTGCTCCATCACTGGGGCACAGAAAATGTGATACACCCACCCAGCGAAAGGCCGCTCTGCCGTAAAAAGGAGCAAACCAATCAAACAGACAACAAAATGGCCCAAAGTCGAAGCAGCGTGCTAAGTAAAAGAAGCCGGATAGAAAAGAGTACGTACGTGTGACTCCTTTTAGATGAAATTCCAGAAAAGGCAATAATAATAATAATAATAATAATAATAATAATGATAAAATAATAAAAATACAGTAACAGAAAGATCAGAAGTCTTCAGGGGATGGAGTGAGGGTTGAGGACGGTGGACGCAGGGCGTCTGCAGGAATCTGGGGAGTGACGGGAATGTTCTGAAATTCAAGTTGTGGTGGTGGCTCCACAGCAGATGCTGGATCTGAAGAGTTATGGGCATCGGCGTTGAGAAAAGCCCTGCTTGGGCAAAGGGGGCAGGTCTTTGATGGCTTCAGGCAATGGAGCAAGCTCGGGATCCTTCCAGATGAACCGGATTTAAGTATCTACTCTGGTCCTAAGGTGACGTGAGTGCTGGCAAGCACCTGGGCTTTCCTGGACCTGTGTTTTGCATCCTTGCCTGCATCTTGGGCGTTGAGCCCACCCAGCCCCACTCCCAATCGTGCCAACCAAGTAAACAAGTAGAAAAAACCCCCACAAAACCTAAAACACGAACAAACAAAAAAAAAGAAACCCCTGTAAACTTTAAAGTGCTGTGCCTGTGTGAAAGGAGAAGCGGGGAGGCCGGCGCTGAAAACGGCAAGGTGAGTCTCAGGCTCCAAGCCCGTGCGCACCATTTTAAAATTACTGTTGGTGTGGAGCAGAAGGGAAGAAAGGATCTCCTCTCTTCCCACTGGATGTTTTAACCACTTATCTAGAGGCTTCGGTGGGTTTGTTTAGATTTAAAGATATGTTGCCCACAACCCTCAAGATCAAAGAGAACAAAGCCCCTAGTAGGGAGGCCCTCCTAGGCCAACCTAGATAATGTCATTATCCTATAAACAGGTGATAACAGCAGAGCCAGGCTCATCTCAGACTAATCCAGTTCTAATCCCTTCAAGGGTCTGGAAAGATGTCAGGGAATAAAAGGCCACTGCCACTTAGCGAGCTGCCTCTTGTGAGTGGATTTGTCACCCTTCAGGCCTGAGCATCTGTCTGGTTGTCCAGACATGACAGGCGTGGGGAGGGGCAAGGGGCAAGTAAGTGCTTTCTCTCGTGTGATCAGAGCCCGAGAAGCCTCGTGTTCCCTCCTGCTCCCTGGGACGTGGCCTTGAAGAGGGACAGCCGACGGCGCCCTCACGGCCACCACTTCTGTACCAGGTACTGAGCCTGCAGCACGGCGACCTGTACTCCCTTCTGGTTTTGGCGAGTGGAGCAAGGCTGGGAGACGTGCAGCACCGTCCACGACTGCAAGGAAGTGGGAGGCGCCGCCAGACCCAGGGTCCGGCAGTGGGACCCAGGAGCCCTGGCCACAGTGTCTCCCGCAGCTGCGGGACCCTGGGCAGGTGCCTTCTCCTGCAGCCTAAATGCAGTTCAATGGGGGAGGAGATGGCACAAGGTAATGGAGAGTACGCGGCCCCTATTGAATCATCCCAGCAGCAAATAAGGCGTCAGGTTCCATCCCCTTCCCTGGACCCCTTCGGCAGGCAATCTCCAGCCCGGGACAGCGTGGGTCCCTGAAAATGTTCAAGCAGAGGTCCCATCAATGGAAACGTCCTTCCTGCTGGTGAGACACGGCGAGACCTCGTGAATGTGCAATTCAGCCTCCACCACAGCCGGGGTTTAGGGAGCCTTGCGCTGCCCGGTCTGGGATCTGTGTGTGGATACTCCATGGTCACCAACGCTTGTGGAAGCCCCCTGTCCCCACCAGTACGGGAAGACCATCCACTACCCACTATCCATCGGGGGTAGTGAGGCCTGAGTGCCTGGGGGACGGGTCCTGCTCTCAGGTCTGGTTCGAGAGCTGTCTGGGGTTACACTGGCCAGACTCTGCATCTACCACCAGGGCCTGGGCAGGGCTGGGGCAGGGGCAGGGGCAGGGCTGCAGCAGGAGCAGGGGCAGGGGTAGGGGCAGGGCCAGGGGAAGGAGCAGGGGCAGGGCCAGGGCCAGGGCCAGGGGGAGGGGGAGGAGCTGGGGCAGGAGCCAGGCCAGGGCCAGGGGGAGGAGGAGGAGCTGGGCCAGGGCCAGGGCCAGGGCCAGGGTAGGGGCTGGGGCCAGGCGCAGGCGCAGGGGAAGGAGCAGGAGCAGGGGTAAGGGCAGGGCCAGGGCCAGGGGCAGGAGCCAGAGGGAGGGGGAGGAGCTGGGGTAGGGCCAAGCCAGGGCCTGGGTAGGGACTGGGGCAGGGGCAGGACCCAGGGGTAGGGCCAGGGCCAGCGGGGAGGAAGGAGCAGCAGACGCAGGCTTGGTCTCCGAAGCCCAGGGTGCCGAGGGGCCTTCCCGAGGTGGTTGCTCGGCGGCCGCCGGCGAGCGCGCCTGGGATCAGGGGAAGCTCACTTTATCCCCTCCTGACAGGTCCATCAGCGGCCTCAGAATAGAGACAAAGCTTGCAGGGCTGCGGCTGCGGGGACCCGCAGGAGGGCCGAGGGCCGCCCCGCCACCGCCCGCCGCCCACCCTGTCCAGCGCCGCGGTCTGTTCAGTAGCTGCTGCGAGACGAACATCATCTCAATTAACAGCGCACCTTGCGGGCGGCTCGGGCGACTCTTCCAGCCCCACCGGCCACGCGGCCATCAGGCCCTAATCAACTAATGATGGCGGAAAATGAGGGAGGCCAATCCCAATAAATTCGAAGGAAAGTCATTTTTCTCTTTTAATGCTCCTCTCCCTCCTTCCTCCTTCTTCCCACGGCACAATGCAGTAAATTAATGTCACACTGGTTATTACAGCGCCGCTGCTGTGGCAAGTATTCAAGCTACGGTCCTGGAATATTTTACCTCAGCATTTATTTGTCCATAAAATAAAACAGGATTTATGGGATGACTCTCCAGTTTGAGGGCTGCATGGACAGCAGCTGGGGCACATCCTTATCTCCTCCACAGGTAAAGATATAGGATGCTCTCGGGAGCAAAAGATGCCCCTGGACGGCAGGGGTGCCTGAGCCCCGAAGGGCTAGTCCCCCGACGGCTGGCTGGCCGAGCCTGCTGGGAAAGGCTTCAGCCAAGAGGATGGGGTGGCTTCGAGCTGGGGGTTCGAGGTGCAGGAGGGGAAGGGGAGGGTGCAGACGAATGAATGAATGGCCTGCTCCCCCTGCACCTGCTGAGCCTGCACCGCCAGGGAAGCGGCCCTGGCGCTTGCCCGCCAGGCCCAGGCCCCGGCGCCGGACCCCAGGACCAGCTCTCTCGTCCCCTGGAGCCCGTCTGAGCACCTGGGCGCTGGCCGAGGTGTCCCTGCCGAGCAAAGCCCACAAGTGGAGTTCATTAAAACACGCCCGCGTGCACAAAACTCTTCCAGAGAAGGAGAGGGGCTCCACCTTGGAGGACGAGCGCTAAAATTATAATTCACTGATTCTGAAGCCAATCATTTCGTATTTTGACTGCTGGCTTAGGAATATTCATATTTTCCACCGCATTTAAATTTCCCTGTGCCATTAAAATCTCCGAGCTCTATAATTAGGCCTCTCCTGATAGATATGGATGAGGTCTCCGTTCCGGGGAGAACAAGCAGGAGCCTCTGGGAAGCTGGGGGTTTGCCGGGAGGGCTTCCCCCTGGCGCCACTCTTTGTCCCTGTTCCCTCTCCAGCTGGCATCCCCGCGGCCGGCCCACCCTCCACCTGGCCGCGCCCCGGCTCCTGCGCCCACTCCCGCCGGGCCCTCCTGTCTCCTACGTTGGGGGGCTCGGGGCCACTAAAATGTTTACTCACTTAAGCATAATTTGCATTCCAGAAGCTGTATTCCCGACTCACGGTATTTATGAAATAAAGCCCTGCTGGTTGCAGCCACCGAAGCAGATGTGGCTGGCGACAGCCCTACACGTATAGGAAATAAATAAATAACTGCAAACCTTCTCCAGGGGTAAATATTATTTTACGAAATGAAATACAATGCATAAGCCGTCTCCCACCGTGTCCTGTGTAAACAGCCCCCCTCACTCCCCACCCCGGGGAGCCGGTCAGCCGAAGGCCTGGATCCCACTGGCCCCGTCCGCTTGACCACACGCTCTCCGGGAATCCTGGAGCGTCACCGAGGCCTCGCGTCTTCACCACGTCTCCCCAGTCAGGTTCTGCTGAGATCGACCGAAATATTGGGTAATGAAGATGGAAAACCAATAAAGATTTGGGGGGGTGGTGGTGGATAAAGAATTGCTTGGGATGAATTCTGTACATAATTACGCGCGTTTTTGCTAACTACTGTATAAACAACACTTTGAACAAGGCAAATTGGAATCTTGAAGACAATTCTGCTTAGGGATATAGCTTCAATTTATTATCCCAGGATAACTGAAAACTTTTTTTCTGCTGCGTTGCAGTCAATTTCCATGGCGCGCACATTTCGAATGTGTGATTAATCATAGGAGTGCAGGGGTTGCCAATAAACACCAAAACTCTAAAACTGTAACAACTTGCTCGTTTTGTGCGGTCATTCCAAATAGCTAAACAGCCTGAGTCTGTCAATGTGCACCAGGATCAATGCTCTGGGGTCTCTGCAAAAGATTGATTTTTCTCTCAGAGGATTTCATTCCGCTCATCAACAAAAATACTTGGCTCCCTAAATAATCTGATCCCAGGCTTCAGCGTGGGCCGGGAGAGGGGCCACCCAGGGCCTCTACCCCTGCTGCTGGGCTGCCTCCAGAGTCTTACCACTGGTGGATCAAAAGAACACGTTACCTAGAGTTTGGCCACTTTGGAGGGGGGGGGTAAAAAAAGGAGACAAGTTAATATATCAAAATGGCTTAATTCGAACAATTAGGTTTTAGGTTAGGGACGCCTGGATGGCTCGGTCAGTTAATTTAAGCATCTGCCTTGGGCTCCGGGCATGATCTCAGGGTCCTGGGATCCAGCCCTGTGTGGGGCTCCCTGCTGGGGTGGGAGGAGCCTGCTTCTCCCTCTCCCTCTGCTATTCCCCCTGCTTGTGTTCTCTCTCTTTCTCTGTAAAATAAAAAAATAAATAAAATCTTAAAAAAAAAAAAAAAAGAAAATCTTTAGTTTCCAACCAAACTAGTTGAAGACATCTGAGGACAGAGACGAGACATGTTCTCCTAACCCGAGCCTGTATCACATGCAGTTCCACCATGGCTGTGCCTCTATTCTCGTTTTCTGTTTTTTTTTTTTTTTAAGATTTATTTACTTATTTATTTATTTATGATAGACATAGAGAGAGAAAGAGAGAGACAGAGACACAGGAGGAGGGAGAAGCAGGCTCCATGCTGGGAGCCCAACGTGGGACTCGATCCCGGGACTCCAGGATCGCGCCCTGGGCCAAAGGCAGGCGCTAAAGCGCTGAGCCACCCAGGGATCCTCTCGTTTTCTGGTTTTTGATGTGTCTTCATTGCTCACGCCTCCTTTCTGATGAGCAGCTCAGATGTGGAATGAGGCAGGTCTGTAGTGGCTATTTACTAAATAGCAGCATGTACACCCTGCTGGTTGGGTATTTACCCCTGAAGATAAGGCTCCTCGACAGTGGAGGATATGCATGAACGAACACACTGGCACCCCAAAAAATAAAAATAAAAAATAAAAATAAAAAATAATAATAATGAAACAAAGAAAGAAAAAACAAATTTTTTCTACTTAGGGTCTAGGTGGAACCTTAAAATGTTTGCTTTTTTCTACTAATTAGGCGATGCTTTCACTAGGGTCTGGGCCATTCCTCACCGTGCGCGTAGAGCCTGCTCTGAAAGGCGCCCTCTTTCCGAGGGGGGCGTTCTCTCCCCCGAAAGGCCCCCATCCAGAGACGAGAGCGGCCCTCAGTCTACCAGGCCTCCGCCCTCTGACGAGGGTGGCCCCACGAAAAGGTCTTGATTGACGAAAACTCAGGCCCAGGGCGTAAACATCCAAGCGGCGCTGAATGCCAAACACCTTTGCAAGGAGGAAAAGAAATAATAAGGTGAGATCACTTCGTTGTCTTGCAACCTAAAAATAAATGGAAGGGGCCTTCTCCCAGCTTCGGGGAGTGCATATGGATTTCTTGCTGACATTCGAGTCTCTGAACTGAATGTCACACTGGCTGAGAACAGTTAAAAAAAAAATAATGCTAGACTGTTATCGTTATTAGAAGGGCAAGAAGAATGAAATATCATGATTATCATTAGGAAACTCTGTAAAACATATTTGTACATTATCTTGGGGCAAATGCAAGTGTCATGTGTTACCAATTGTTAGGCAAAGAATGTGGTCACGTATTGCTCCTCGGACGTGGGGCGCCAGCGCCGAGAAAGGCTCCGAGGGGCCCCCCGCCAAGTGAGCCCAGACACACGTGTAGGCCCTCGGCTCCGCGAGCGGAGGGGCTTTTGTTTGTTGCAGCGTCCAAAGCCTTTTGCAAATGTCGTGGAAGTGGAACCGCGTGGGCGCCCACGATGTTTCCCATGGGTGCCCCTGCAGAGTCACCCGCCAGCGCCGGGGGGCTCACGGGCCTTGAGGTAAGAGCCCCGAGTGGGTGAGATCTAGAAGAGGCCTCCCAGGTCCCGGATTGCAGGCCGCCCCTTCCCGGGGGCATCCGGGGGGCCCGGGGCTGGGTGCACTGGGGGCCTGGGTTCCATGCACCTTCCGCTCAGCAGCCAGCCAGGATTGCCCTGGGAGGGATGGAGCGCTCAGGGTCAGGGCACGAGACCGTGGCCCTGGGGAGCCCATGGTGGGTGCCCCTTTGGTGGCTGTGAAGTCGGGGGGTCAGGGGGTGCCCGGCATGGCACTGCCACAGAGCAATGACAGTACCTGCCAAGGAACCACGCGACACTGCTCGGAGGACATTTGCCCGCAGGCCCTGGGCTTCCCCGATGCTGCGAGGCCGACCTCCCACCCTCACCCTGCAGAGGCTTCGCATCCCTCCGGGTTTTCCTCTCTGTCCCTGCCCAAAGGGGGGGGCAGGGAGAGCTAGAGGCCTCTATCTTCAGAGAGCGGGGCGCACGGGGACAGCTTGGCGAGAGGGCGGCGGGTGCCTCGGGCATCTCCCGGGCCTGCACCTCACTCTGCCCCTGTCCCTGCAACGCCAGGGAGTTCGTCCACCAGACAGGCCACCGTCTGGCAATGCAAGGGAGCCCCTCTGTCCCCGGAGGAATGCCACGCCAATGGTGGCATTTCAGGCGACTTGGCAAGACGTGGGGAAGAGTACTTTGGGATAGGAGTTCCCTCGATTCACACCAAGCCCGAGACATCTAAACATAACTGCTAACGGTTCTGTCTATTATGAGAAACTAGAATCCCAGAATAGCTTTAAGAGCCTAAACTCCTTACAGGGAAACTGAGGCCTCAGCGGTGGAAAGGGGTTGGGGAGCGCGGCCTCGCCACACCTCTCCACGTGGCCTGGCACCGCCGAGCCCCTGCTTGGTGTGAGAGTCAGCGCTCTGCTTCCCCGCAGAGGATGGTTTCTTTCTTTTCAGGACAAAGCTGGCTTCTGCCCGCGGGTTAGCCAGCTGCCCTTTGCAGGCCGCGAGCGCCCAGCCGCCTCAAGACTCTCCGGGAAGATGCAGCAGCGTCTCAGCCTCCCCACCCCGCCCCCCGAATCACCCTCTGCATGTGCGTGGAGCCCAGTGGACCTGCACGCGGGGACTTCGCAGGTGCTGCTCGGTGTCCCCCTCTCGCCCTCTCGTCCAGGACACTGGGAGCCTTGTCTCACATTAGTAATTGGCTCATCTCAGGTCTTCAGATTTTTGCTCCTCTGGCTTTATCTCTAATTTTTCAAGTTGACAGTGTTTAATTTTCTCCACAGTTACGAGCTCGGCAAGGTAGGGCATGAAGGGATGGACGGTGAGCTGGTGGCCAGAGGTCCCGAGGACACGCAGGGCACCCGAGACCTCTGCACCAGCTCAGCCGGGCACCTGCAGGAGGTGTGGACGTGGTGCCCGGGAGCTCGACACCATCTCTCCTCCCCACAGCCCCGCACAGACCCCACTGCCCCATCCACCCCTATAGTTCCTACCAGTCTCCTAGGGCTCCTCACAGCCCATTGAGCCCATGGGTCCCGTGGACCCCCACTGGTCCCCACTGTCCCCACTGCTTCCGCGGCCTTCATGTTCCTCCAGCACCACCAGGGGCCCCCACGCTCCCCCTGATGGGCCACTTACGCCCCTACCCTTCCTTCCCTATGGCACGTGGGTGACCCAGGACAAGTCTCTGTCCTTTCGGGGCAGGGGGACCCACTCCCACCCAGTGCTCTTTGCATTTCAGACCCCCTCTCCCCCGACGTGCCCACTCGTTCCATGCGTGATGCTAAGTTGCGAAAAACGTGTGAGGACATTAACCCGAGGTGTTATTTATAAATACGTTATAATTTATTAAATTATATGGCACTCGACAACAACTCAGATAAAGAAGCACATTGGAGTGTTACTCCAGCACATGCACTATTTTAATAATCCTTTTATCTTAAAATATTGCCTCCTATCACGCTGTCAGGGAGCAGCAGGAGAATCTGTTAAGCGTAGAGAGGAGGGGCATCTCTCCAACACGCTCTTCGGTGAATTATTAAAGGAGAGAGAGGCGCCAACTAATCATTTGATAAACGCAAGTAAATTATGTATAATGGGCACCTTCGTGCAAAGAGCTGGAAAGTCGAGGAAAATCCTGGGGCCCAGAGCAGAACTTGCTCGAAGCGGCTCCTTCCGCCGCCTTCTACCTCCGAGAGCAGAGTCTCGCAGACTTGGACTTCAGACGTTCATCTGCCACCATTTTTGGCCACACCCGGGAATCACTGCTCTTCTGTTTTACTCAATATTTTTTATTTAATTTATATTCATTTTTTTTTACTTAAATAGATTTAATTTTTAAAGGAAGCTCTCTATCATTACCATGAATAGAAAACTAATAGCACTTACCATAAATATGAAATAACCATTAAAAAAAGAACTTATAATGGAAACAAAACCATGTAATTAAATTCTAGCTCAATATGAGGGTTTGAGGAGGCCTGGGGCCTGCTCTGTCTGCTAAAAGGGGGGACTAGACAATGTGACAGAGGCTTTGAAGACGTCGTGCTGGGCCCAAGAGCGTCTCCCGCCCTGACCTCGGGAGGCTGAGAGCACTCCGAGGGGCTCCCTTCCTCCCGGGGCAGCCCACTGTGAGCGGACCCAGGTGGGCACCCCTGAGGCCACCCCAAGCTCCCACAGGGGTCCCAAACCATAGTTTTGGAAGCTCTGGACCCAAATCAAGGGAATGATCACATTGCTGTTTTCTGAGCCACCACATTTCGGGTGAACAGGTAAGAGCCCTCCTTCGGGAGTGTAGGTGGAGGACGCTCTGTGTGTGGGGAGGATGGAGCCCCGCGCTCCAGGCCACCTCCTCTGTCCGGGCTGCGACAGACCTCTAAGACTGCGCGCCTCCTCCAAGCGCCGCACTTCCCTCCTCCACATGCGACAAAACGAAGACATTTTTTCCAAGTGTTTTTCATGTCACTGTGATGCAAAGCGTGTGTTGTTGGGAAAAACTACCTGCGACTGCGTGTGTGCAGTTTCTCCGTCCAACTGCAGGGAGGTAATGCCGGGTAATCAAGATGCAAAGCCAAATAAGGGCAGGAAAAAATGAACCTAAACGAATCTCCAAGCCCCCAAAGGAAAGGAAAAGCATCTTGCTGTCAAAATAGAAGTCTGAGCCACGTAAAATAGAAATATCCGAACGTGAAGCCCATCTCTCCCATCATACTTAGGACCCATTTCAAACCACGAAAAGAGAATGTCGGATAATCAAAATTCACGTGAGAAAACACAGTTACAGTCCTTACTGTTAGCTGCGATTAATACGAGCGGTTAGAGAGAGGCTAAAATAATGAAGTCATACGTTATTTTTTTTTCCTTGTAGGTATAGATTTTATTTGACCTATTGCTTTTAAAATAGAATACCTTCCCAAGCACGCTTTACATGATAAAACTCAGAGACAAAAGAGAGAAAATGCAAATCAATTCTACATTACATGTATGTTGCTGCATTTGGCAAAATCAAATGAGATCTTTTCATCTCCTTACTGTAGAACAAAAACAGAGCAATATTATGAAATCTCACAGAGCTTTATTTCTCGGCGTCTTTTGTGTCCAGCCTTTTAAATTCAGGTTTTTCTGCCTTTTTTACTGACAAGCCCACAATTTTCAGAAAAGAAAGCTAGCATTAATTAAGACAGTGCCAGATGTAATTTTCTTGGGAAGTAAATTTCTGCACAACTAAAGGTTACAGAGACCTTTTCACTGTCAAAATTTACTACAGCCTGTGAATGTTAATGTTTCTAATGAAGACATGTTCTCTGTCCCTGAACTTAAAAGTACCCAGAGAAGAAGGCAAAGAGAAAAAAAACTCTATTTGACGAATGTATCTGGAGCCTGTGCATTAATGCGGGGAACTCTCGGCTGCTGGTGCACGTTGTAATTATAGTGTTTGGATAGCCTTGTTTTCTAAACAAGGAATATTGCCATAAATTGGCAATTTTGCATGAGGAGTGGGATTGTAGTAGGTGCCTTATGCTACAAATGAGCTCGTGGTATAATAAGCATTTACCCCATCAGGTTAAGGATGGGCCCCTTCTGACTCCAGGGCGGGCAGGAGGAAAGCAAGCAGAAGGCCCACATGGTCCAGGATGGGGCAGTCAGTGAAGATGGGCCACTGTGGGGCTTCCGGTTCTCTGACACTCCAGCCTGTGGGCTCAGAAGGCCGCCTCGGTGTTCAAAGACCCAGCTGTAGTTTGTTTCTGGCCAGTCTCGATAAACACCAGCATTTCCTGTCCAGCTCCCAGGGCAATGAAGGCCATGCTGGGCAGGAAGCAGGACCTCTCCCCACTCCCACCCCGCCCCTGGGGCCTGCTACCCTTTGGGCTGCTGGGTCCCAGCGTGAGAAATCTGCAGGACCCCGGGCGATGCCTGTTTCTTGATTTTTTTTCCCCTTCGGTAAGCTGAAGAATGAGATGACATGGCCCTATTTAGGTTTAAAAGATAGTTATTTCATTGGAGTGGTTTGCTCATTCCCAGAATCCCTCCCAAAGAAACAACCTGTAATGAGCACAAGGTGTGCACGAGGGCATTCTCCACAAACACAAGCAGCCAGGACAAGTAGAAAAAAATAATAAAAAAAAAAAGGAAACAATGTTCAACAACATGGCGATGATTTAAATATATCATATACACCCACAAAATGGAATATTACATGGCTGTCAATCTTGCTGGTTCAGAAGATACTTCTGTAAACAGGAAAACATTTATATCACATAAAATGTAAAAATCAATATGTGAAACTTCCTAATTTCAATTTCATTAGAAAAATGTAGAGAAATGATGACTTCATAGAAAGGCGTCAAATTGTTGATGGTGGAAACCTCTCAGTGGCAAAATTGCCGATCTTTTACTTTCCCCCAGAAGTTAGCAGAAGAGAAATTTCTAAAAATTTCCAAGTATATGTATATATTTTTGTATATTTGTCATCAGGAAAAGTGCCAGATAGGTGCATCAGGATGGAGTCAGCATCATATTCTAGCACGGACCTTCTCGAACCTTAAATCTTTATGTTCAGATTTGTCATTGTCTTTCTTCTAAAGCAAAATTTGGCAATTTTTTTTCTGCAAAAGTCCAGATTATCAATGTTTTGGCTTTATGTGCCATAAAGTCTCTGTGGCAACTACTGAGCTCTGACACTAGAAGCACAGAAGCAACCACAGACAACGCACAAACTCGTCACCTTTTGGAGGACTGGAATGGCACTCTCCGTGGCTCTCTCTGATCACCATCCGCTCTGAGTGGCGGTACAACCAAAAGTCCTGGTTGACCTGGCAAAGACCCATTCTGGCCTGTTTTCCCATCATTACTAACTGCGCTCCTTTTCATTCTCAAAAGTGCACAATAAATTGTGTAATCACCCCCCCCCCCCCACCAAAGGTAAGTTTGGTGGCGTTGTATCCTGTGCAAGAAAAAATTGTGGGAATTCAACTCTCCATACAATGTACAAGAAAGAAGATAAATTTGGATGACCCTGCTCTCTGTTCTGGTGATGGAATCTATGTCTCAGAACCGGCCTGCTGCAGGCCTGGTGATTCTTAAGTTCCCTCCAGTGTCAACCTGGCAGATCCTAAGATATTGTTCAGTGGGGACTCTGACCATTGGTGATTTTCCTGCATCTGATGGCGTCTCTCTCAATTTTACCTCATTGCCTTTCTCCAAGTGACCAGGGTGATTTATCCAACTGTGTTCTTTGGAACCATCCAAAGTTTTTCCGATCAGTCCCCCGGACCTCCGTAGACAGGGGAGTCAAGAGAAGAAGTTTGCGAATGACTAGCATCGGAAAGACAAGAGCAAATAAGTGTTGGTGAAGATGTGGAGAAAAGAAAACCCTTGTACTCCATTTGTGGGGATGCAAACTGTCATGGTCACTGTGGACCATAGTATGGAGGCTCCTAAAAAATTTGTAAATAGATCTACCCTTCAATCCTCAAAATTGTGCTATTGGGTATGTACCCAAAGGAAATGAAAACACGAATTAGAAAAGATATATACACTCCTATGTTTATTGCAATGTTACTTATAATAGCCAAAATATAGAAGCGACACAAGAGTCCATGGATGGATGAATGGATAGAGAATATGCCGCACATATATGCAACAGAATATTACTTGGCCATAAAAATGATTGAGGTTTTGCCATTTGTAACAAGGGTGGAGCTAGGGCGTCTTATGCCAAGTGAAATAAGTCAGATGAAGAAAGACAAATACCATATGATTTCATTTATATGTGGAATCTAAAAAAAAAAAAAAAAAAAAAACGAACAAACAAACAAGAGCAGAAACTGACCCATGAATCCAAGAACAACTGATGGTGGCCAGAGAGGGGGAGGTGGGGAGATGAGAAGGGCAAACAGGGTGAAGGGGAGGGGGAGGTACTAGCTTCCAGTTATGGGATGAATCAGTCACGGGAATGAAAAGCATAGCACAGAGAACATAGTTGATGGTATTGTAGTCGTGCCATGTGGTGGCAGATGGAAGCTACACTTGTGGTGAGCACAGCAGAAGGTGTGAACGTGTCAAATCACTGTTGTACACCTGAAACTAAAGCAACATTGTATGCCAACTATACTTCAATAAAAGGGAGAGAGAGAGAGAAAGAGAGAAGAAGAAGAAGAAAGAAGAAGAAGAAGAAGAAGAAGAAGAAGAAGAAGAAGAAGAAGAAAAGAAGAAGGAGGAGGAGGAGGAGGAGGAGAAGAAGTCTAGAACATACATGCCATCTCCTGAATAGACACAGTGGTTCAGAGAGGAACCAAGAAGCCAAAGGAAAGCCGAGAGCCAAAGAGTCTTTCTTAGTGGCCATGGAAGAGAGAGAAGGAACAAACAGAGAATGGGGGAAGTATGTACAATATCTGTCCTCCCAAAAGGCCTCTGCCTTTTAATGACTCTGACAGAGGAAGAAAAGCAGGGGGAGAAGCACAAGCGTGATGATATCTGGCCTGGCCCAGAATTTATGAATTTCCACTAGACCATGTATTGCACGTAGGCTATGGCAACTGCCAACCCCAAATCAGCGACATCAGCCTCACCTGGGCTCTTGTTAGAAATGCAAATTCTTGATGGACTTCTAGGTCTATTGATTGATAAATGGGTAAAGAAGATATGTCCTTTTATAAATACAATGGAATATTACTCAGCCATCAAAAAAGAATGAGATCTTGCCATATGCAATGAAGTGGATGGAACTAGAGGACATCGCAATGAGCAAAATAAGTCAGTCAGAGAAAGACCATTATCATGTGGTTTCACTCACAAATGGAATTTAAGAAACAAAACTGATGAACATATGGGAAAGGAAGGAAAAGGAAAATAGGATTAAAAAAAAAGAGGGAGGCAAACCATAAACTCTTAACTCTGGGAAACAACTTGAGGGTCGCTGGAGGGAAGGAAGGGAGGGGATTGGGGTCACTGGGTGACAGGCGTTAAGGAGGCACATGATGTGACGAGCACTGGGGGATTATATGTAACTGCTGAATCACTACATTCCATCTCTGAAACTAATAATACGCTATATGCTAACGATCTTGAATTTAAATAAAGTTCTCCCAAAAAAGAAATGCAAATTCTCAGGCCTCCCCAGATCTCCTCAATCAAGAGCCCTGGGGTAGAGTCAACCTTGCAAGGGAAGTTCCTGCCTGCCACGGTTTGAGAGTTACTGCCCTAGACAAGCAACAGTGACTACTCCACGTCTGGTGGCCCCCGTCCTTAGACGGATTAGGTGTGAGGTGCTACATGCACAGCACAGCCGGAGAAGGAGGTGTTCGACTTGTTTAAATGATGGTCAAAGACCAGACTGACAGGTTGTTTTTCCTCTGAATTGATTGAAAGTACCCACCGTCGTGTAGCTGCAGACAGGGGATGAGGCTGGCCCCCTCTCCACGGAGACGGTACTGGTGTCACTTTGATTCCATGCTCCGTGAGATTTTCCTGAGCAGGGTCAGGCCAGGGCCCGGTCCCACCCCCAAGGTGAAGAGGCCAGCCCAAGCCAGCCACGTGAAAACCCTGCCTCCCCAGCTTGCCTGCCTCCCTGAGCTCAGGTTACTAAGGAAACCACCATGCCGCCTTTGTCTACACATGCCACATGCAGCTCCTCGGAGTCGTCTCATGTGGCACAGGCCTCCCCAGCACAGCTGAGGACAACAAAGTGTGAGTCCCATAAAAATGACAAATGGTCACGCCCTACCTCGGTGGTGCTGTCTGGAGGGATTTTTAACACTGGGAGGCAACACAGGCTGGGGAGGAGAGAAAATTTGAGACCTGGGCCATCTGATTCATATCCCCAGATTAGCCAGAGGTGTCCACGTTCCTCTGCTGCAGAAAATAAGGCACAAAAGGATGATTTTTGCCAATGCACCTTCCCAAGGCTCTTGTAGTGACTGCAGCAGAGCACAGATTTCTCCTAGGCTGCTCCCAGGCGGGGCATCTTGACTCCAGGATGATGGGCATTAGGGACAGGTTTGAACGGAACAGCCAACTTGCCTGCAGACTTATGATTTTTTTTCCCTTTTTCTGTTTTTTTTTTTTTTTTTTTTTTAATATGTATCTGGATCTCAGAGTCTGCCTGGCTTTCTCTATCTTTATTATTCCAAAGAAACTTTTCATTTCTTCTTCCCTTTCTCTAGTCCCTCCATACCTATGCCTCCCAGTCCTAGAAGAGTGAAAAACACTCAGGTAGATAAATTACAGCCCAGATGAGTGTGAGATGGTTGCCAAAGTGCTGGCGAGGTCCCTAAACATCACACTCCCACCTGCCCACAACCATGACCTCCACCAAAATGCCTCTTATTTGCACCCACGTGTGCCATAGGTCTAGGGGTACCTCTGCCACTTGCATGTCCCTTGGCAAGCTACCCACTGAACTCCTTTTCTGTGCCCGCTCTGTCCCGGTGCCCTGGGGGGGGGGGCAGGTATACACATGGATGGACTGTGGCCTCCCTAAAGCCTGGGTCGGCACCAACCAATGAGACCATCAGGCTCCTCCCAAGAAATTCCCTTAGAGGGCAAAGTGAAGCATTAGTGCTCCTGGCTCCGGGGGAAAAAGTCACCTGGTGGAAGAAATCTCTCAGAATCGGGCACTCAGTCTGGGGCCTCCCCGAGCATCCTCCGGGAGATGCGGAGAAAGTGATTCATTGTGTCACAGCCTCTTCTGTCTGACCAGCCCCCGACTCACTTGACAGGTGCGAAGAGCTTGGAGCACGGGCGCCTTGGATACTGGGGGTGGAGATGTGGTCACGAGTCATGAATTATGGGTGGAGAAGGTCACTGAAATGGAAATCCCTCTGCGCCCCATGGAAAGGGCAGCTTCGGAGAAGCTGGGGAAATGACACGGGCGGGTTCACCTCTGGATGTGAAAATTCATGTGCCTGCTCCTGAGGATGCCACGTGGCCGATGCTGCCAAGGACCCAGGCAGGGACTGAGGTGGTGTCTTTTCCCTTGGTTCCGCCCTCATTCCTGTGAGGAGAAAGGACTCTTCCCAAACAGATGCAAGACCCAAAGACGCCCTGGAGAGAGAAACCCCACCCATGACCCCCTGGACTAGAGGATGTCCTTCCCTCTGTTCATCATCGTTGCCTCCCCTCCCGGGTGACCGCACAGGGTGCAGGAGAGGAGGGGGAAGACACCGAGCCCTTGGAGCCCAGCAAGGGTATGAGCCTAGCAATGAGGCTGAACTTAACCTTCATATGACATGCCTATGCTTCAAATCACGGTGCAGCTTTGCTGATCCTCGCTCAGCTTGGGGACCACTCTGACCCTTCGCACACTTTCTACTGCCCGGCGTTCTTCTGTCGAGGGTCTGCTCTCACCCCATATATGGCAGGTAGATCCCCCTCTGGCTCTTGCTCCCCTGGCACCACAGGCCTCCCTCCCAAAGGCAGGAGAGGGGTTTGGGGGTCAGAGAGAAGTAGAAGGAATGTTATAAAGCTACTGGGGCTGAATATTTTCCCTCTCAGCTGATTGATTCATTAACGTACGGATGCACGTGGCTGCCACTACCTGTGCCAAGTATGCCTCCCCCATTTTCAACCAAACAAAAATAATTTCTTGGTCGCCTCCCACGTGGCTCGTACCGAGTCCCCAAGGCTGAAAACTGCTGGCACACAGAACACAGAGGACTGGCCCTGCGGGACCTGGGGAGGGACTCAGTTCAGCACATCAGGACTCAAAGGAGGGGGAAGGCGGGGCGGCTGTGAGCTGTAGCAGGGGAGCTGGCTACTGGTTGGAAAGAGACGGACACCGTTAACGTCCTTATTTCTGCCAAAATCTAAGTGATGCTCCCGAGGTCCCAGAGCCATGCCGCTCACACCCTTCTCCACTGCCCCTCACACCTGCCAGCCCTCCTGAAGCTCTTCGTCCTGCGGGAAGCCCTCCTGATTGTCCCCTGCTTCCTCTCAGCCTGTCTCGCTATGAGCACCGGGCGCCGGCTCTCTCCTCAAGGGCAGGGGTGGGGGGCACAGTGTTTAAGGGGCGCAGGTGGGCAAGAGGTTACCTGTGGTCCTGGACTCGGGAAACTGGCTGGAGGCCTGTGGCCGGGCCGCCGGCTGGAGACGAGGGGGCCAGTCCCCGGGGGAGAAGGGGACGCAGGTGGGGCTGACAGGGAAGGCCAACGGTCCATCAGCCTTCATGCCGACAAACCTCCAGGTTGCCCTCGAGGTGTCACTGAGATGCCGGGACCAGAGGGAGCGACCAGAGGCTGCGGGCTGGGGAGACCTGTCCATGCCCATGATTCATCGGGACCCACGCTGGCCGCAGGTGACAGCCCGGGGTGGTGGTGATGGGGCCGCTGTTTAGGAATGCTGGTGCCCAGGGTCCCCGGCTGCGCTCCCGGCCCCCACCCGGGACACCCCACGGCGGTCCCGAGTGCTTTGGGAGAAATTGCAGGTCTGGTCCTTGACGCGCACAACCCCAATTTCGATTCCTGTAACTAATTCGAACACATGCAAACGGTCTATGGACCAGGTGAAAGCTTTGCCCGGGTTAGGGGAGGGCTGGGGCGGCCGGTGGAGAGGCCTCTGCGTGCTCTCCCTGCGACCAGACGGCTGGGCAGGGGCAGGACTCAGCTGCCAGCTGCCAAAGGCTCACTTTTCCAGGACGTTTTGGCCACAGTGAGAAGCTTTGGTCAGGAGGTGCTTCTCCTTGGGAGTGTCCTGCTGCCCCATGTCCCCGCGCACGTCCCCTCCGGCCCCAGGCCTCCTGTCCTCTGTCCTCCTTCCTGCCACACAGCGGGGCCACCTGCAGTCAGCAGGCAGCAGCTCGCCCCGTGCCCCGGGGCCTGAGTTCCCACTGCCCATCTCCCCGGGCACTTCCCACTGTGTCTGTTCCTCCAGCCCCGTCCCCAGCAGGATGCTGCTGCCAGCCTGCCTGACAACTGTCAGCCTGAGGTGTGGACACCTTCTCCTTGGTGGCTTCCCCTTTTTCATTAGGTTTGACAATGCGTTTTTCTGAGATTAATAGTGCAGGGGGAGCCAGGATATGAGGCTTTTAGTGGTGACAAACTGCCAGGCCCAGGTGACTCTGAAGGTTGTTGCAGCAGGAGCCCCAGCAGAGCCCCGGGGGCCGGGGAAGGGCGTGATGGCTGCGTGTCCATCAGGGTCCCAGGCCCGGGCATCGCAGCCCTCAGCCTCGCCCTGCCTGTGCTGCAGACAGTCGTGCCTGGCCCCGCGTGCTAAGCTGCACACACTCACACACACAGCACCCCCTGGGTGGCCTCTGTGGCTGGGACTCTGCTCACCCAAGGTTATCAAGAGGCCCAGGGGGTCAGCTTCAGGTCAGCTCCCCGGGCTCACATGCTCCTGCATCAGGGCTCTGTTTGCTCCTGTCCTCCTGCCTCCTTCTCCGTCTTCCACGGGCCCAAAGCCCAGTCCTTCCTGCTGTCCTACGGGATTGAAGACACAAGGATGCAGAGGCGAGGCCCGATCTTTCCATCGTGCCCTCGTGCCCCGGCTCCTCCAAACCACCCCACGCATCCTCCTGCAGCTCCCAGAGCAGCAGACCACACGTTCGTTCCTCACTGTCCGGGCGGGGAGGGACAGGTTCCAGGTTATAACCAGGGAATTTTGGAAAAGGACACACATCCATTAATTCCCAGAGAGACTAGTTTGCCACACATGTAACACTCCACATGCATATACATGTGCACGTGTGTAAGCACACACATGGGAAAACGTGCACGCATGTCCTCAAAGACA
The DNA here is from genome assembly GCF_003254725.2 of Canis lupus dingo. NCBI lineage: Eukaryota > Metazoa > Chordata > Mammalia > Carnivora > Canidae > Canis > Canis lupus. The sequence continues at coordinate 120,390,310 of NC_064243.1, forward strand.
CACGTGCACACACTCATGCATGCACACTTAGGCGTGTTCACACACATATGCAAGTGCACGAACACATTCACAGATGTTCACACGCAAGCACATGCACTCACAGATGTATGCACATACACAACACACATGTGCACACACGCACAAACACCCCCCCCCCACCCTTTTCTTAGAAAGAGCTTCTGGCCCTATTTTAGGTTCAACATGATCTCTAGACTGGAAGGGCCTTTATTTTTTTTTAATAAATTTATTTTTTATTGGTGTTCAATTTGCCAACATATAGAATAACACCCAGTGCTTATCCCATCAAGTGTCCCCCCCAGTCCCCGTCACCCAGTCACCCCCACCCCCACCCACCTCCCCTTCCACCACCCCTAGTTTGTTTCTCAGAGTTAGGAGTCTCTCATGTTCCGTCTCCCTTTCTGATACTTCCCACTCATTTTTCTCCTTTCCCCTTTATTCTGGAAGGGCCTTTAAAAGCAGCCTGAGACCCAGAGAGGTGCAGAGGACTTCCCCAGATGACACAGCCTCTCAGGTCTTAAGCAGAGCTTGAAATCCTGCCATGTGCAAGCTCTTTCCCCAGAGGAACTGAGTCCCTAGAATTTTTACCATAAAAACTCTTCCCGGTTTACATTTGTTACATCTTTGAACCCTCATGAGTCATTTGAGAGGGTCACTGTCATTACTGTTATTGAGTCCGTTATATGAATGAGGAAAACCTTCTCAACCGAGAACTTACCTAACACACTGATCCAGTCCTCACGGCAGGTCTGCGCCCAGACTCCCGGGGTCTCAGGCTGAATCAGCCTGATGCTCCCCTACGGTGCTGAGTCATCACCGACTCCATGGGAGTTCCTTCTCTGCCCTCAGTTTCCTCCACTGCACCCTTGGAGCATCAGTATCTTTTCTGGTGGCGTATGAGAGCTGCGTGACCTTGGGCAAGTCACTCCAACCAGCTGGCCCTTCATTTACCAAGCTACAAGATGGGTGGGGAGAGTGATCATAGCTACCTTTCAGGATTGTCTTAATGATCAAATAAACTCACATATGCACATCTTTTTCAAACTGGAAAACATTGGGCACAAATGAAGATGTGACTGAGAACTGCGTTACGGTGTTTAGGGAAACTGAGGCACAGATGGGGTTCCTCTCTGAGGGAGTCTTTCATTCTGTCATCTTTCTGCTATATCTAGAACGGAACTGCCACAGCTAATAGACAGATGATTGAATACAAGAAGATACTTGGAATGTCTAAAACTGACAAGGGCTTTTTACCAAGACCACAAAATAGAGAAATATAACAACCTAATAGAAAAACAAGGAAAGCATATGAACAGGGAATTTATAGAAGGGGAACCCAAGGGGCACTTGAGTGGCTCAGCGGTTAAGCACCTAGGTGCCTTCAGCTTAGGGCGTGATCTTGGGGTCCTGGGATCAAGTCCCGCATCAGGTTCCCTGCAGGGAGCCTGCTTCTCCCTCTGCCTGTGTCTCTGCCTCTGTCTCTCTCTGTCTCTCATGAATAAAATAAATAAAATCTTAAAAAATAAAGTAAGGGAACCCAAGAAGCTCATCAGCATTTGGAGAAAAGTTCAAAATCATTGAATTTGTGAACTTTTGAATCATTGAATTTTTTTGCCTCATGGTTATTAGGCAACCTTGAGGCAAAAATTAGTAGGAGGCAATGCCAAGCAGAAGGAAGAAAGTGAGGACAGAGGGCCTTGTGTACTGGCAGGGGGAGAGTAGGCCCTGTGGCCGTCCAGAGGCGGGCTAACTCTAATAGTTAATCAATATACATACATGGCACCCATATGTTCCAGTTAAGTCTTGCTGCCTAAGAAGCCATTGCTACCTGATGGCTTACAACAACCATTCTTTGGTTCCATCATCTTCAATTTGGGCAGGGCTTGGTGAAGAGAGCACATCTCCGCTTCTTGTGGCATCATCTGGGGTGCTCAGAGGCTGGGAGTGACTTGAAAGCTGGGGGCTGGGACCATCAGAAACTCACTCCCTTGTCTGACAATTGCTGCTGGCCATTGGCTAGAATCCTGGTTGATACCATTGGGCAGAATGACCACGTGTGACCTCTCCACGGGGCTACTTGACTTCCACTGAGCACGGTAGCTGGTTCCCAAGAGCCAATGGCCCCCGAGATCAAGGAAGAGATGCATGGCACTTCCATGGCCTACTCTCAGGACTCACAGAGCTTTATTTCCACTATGCAGTTGGGTTTGAGGAAGTTAGAAGTTACAAAGGACCACCCAGGATCAAGGGAAGAGGACAATGGACCCCACCTCTCAGTGGGAGAAGCGTTAACATCATACTGTAGGAAGACTGTGGAGATGGGATGCATGGTGTTGGTCATTTTTAGAAAACACAATTATCTTAACCACAGAGGAATTCTCATTTAGGTCCACAGGAGATGCATGGTAGTGTTACTGTGGCATGGACTTCAGTGAGCAGATTACTGGGAGAGTAAGGGTCATACACAATACAAAAAATAGTATAACATATTATATATAATACACTTTATTTTTTAAAGGTAAACAGTAAACACAATTAAAATATACAGCTCAATATCATTTGCATACATTGAAAATACCTATAATTTAAAAAATATGTTACATTAACATTTACAAATGAAATGTTTACTTTGAACACATTATACTGTTATGTCATGTTTGGGGAAGGGAATGAGAATGAAGAACAGGAATAAAAAATGATGGGAGGAAAAAAAGAACGGGGGAGGGGACCCAGAAAAAGACTCACGCTTATTTGAGTTTTTTTAAGATTTTATTTTTATGTAATCTCTACACCCAATGTGGGGCTTGAACTCACAACCCTGAGGTCAAGAGTCACAGTCTCTACTGATTGAGCCAATCAGACATCCCGAGTCATTTGATTTTTGACACATATGCCAAACAATATGATGGGAAAGAGAAGTCCTTTCAACAAATAGCACTTGAATACTTGGATATCCATATGGACAAAAATGGACCTCAGTTCCTATCTCATACCATATACAAAAATAATTCAAGATGGATCACAGATCAAGGTAAAATCATCAAGCTTTTCAGAGGAAAACACCAGAGGTTGTCTTTGTGAACAGAGGGGAGGCAAAAACTTCTTTAACAGAGCACAACGAACAATAATCATAAGAGAGAAGCAGGCTCAACTACATTTCATCAGAATTATAAACTTTTGCTCATCAAAGGGAACCACACATACAAATATAAATAAGTAAAAGGCAAACCACAGACAGAAAAAAATACATGTAAAACATGTATCTCACAAAGATTGGTGTGAAGGATAGATGAAGCATCCCCTCGATTCGATCCTGAAAGGACGAGTAACCCATTTCAAGAAGTGGACAAAATATTTAAACAGACGTTTTTCAAAGGAAAATACATGCAGGGTCAATAAATACATGAAAGAGGGCTCGGCATCTTTAGATCTCAGGGACATGCATATTAAAGCTGCAATAAGGGCCTGGGTGGCTTGGTCGGTTTAGGGTCCAACTCTTGATTTCAGCTCAGGTCATGATCTCAGGGTCTTGAGATGGAGCCCTGCAGCGAGCTTCACGCTCAGCAAGGAGTCTGCTCAAGATCCTCTCTCCCTCTCCCTCTGCCCCTCCCCTCCCCTCCCCATTTAATAAACAAATTATTTAATAATAAATAATTGAGGGAGGCACTTGACGGGATGAGCACTGGGTGTTATTCTGTGTGTTGGCAAATTGAACACCAATACAAAATAAGTTTATTATAAAAAATAATAAATAATTATTTAGTATTAATTTAAAATTATTATTTAAAATTATTTAGTATTAAATAATATATTTATTATTTAAACTTATTTACTATTAAATTATTTATTATTTATAAATAAATGAATCTTAAAAAAATAAAGACAGAAAGCCTCACTTTAAATCTAACATGACCAGATAGATAATGAAAATCTACCCAGTAATTGCAGGGAACTAGTCAAACTATGAATACGAACAGCACCACAAATAGAACTTTGAAACTTTATAAATGGGCGAAAGGAGCCCTAGACAAATAATGTATGTTGTGTGATGCCATTCATGGGAAGGTCCAGAGCAGCGAAAGTGAATTTATGGTGGAAAAGAATCAAAACAGAGGCTGCTTCCCGGGAACAGTGCGGCGGAGCTATTGGGAAGGCACAATAAGGAACTTTCTGGGTGGTGATAATGTTCTGTGTTTTAAGGAGGTCAGGGTGCTACTGGTGTATTTGTTATGCCTCCGCATCCAGGACACTGGATAAGTATACATTTCATTGTATGTAAATTGTGCAACAAAAGTGAAAAAGAGAGATGCTTGGGTGGCTCAGCAGTTGAGCATCTGCCTTGGGCTCAGGGCGTGACCCGGGGGTTCTGGGATCGAGTCCCATGTCGGGCTCCCTGCGTGGAGCCTGCTTCTCCCTCTGCCTGTGTCTCTGTGTCCCTCCTGAATAAATAAATAAAATCTATAAACAAAAAGTGAAAAAGAACTGAAAACAGATGCTGACATAACGTAGAAGTCTTTACAGGGTGCTGAAATCTGCAGTTTACTTTGAAATGCATCCCAAGAGTGGATGAACTGATGGGTAGGAGTTTGCATCAATGGACGGATACGTGAGCAAGAAGCCACAGTCATAGGTTAAGACAGCATCTAGGAGGCAGGTGTTCAGGTGTTCACCGTGTACATCTTTGCTGCATAAAATGCTGGGGGATGGGGACGGAGCTGAAAATAAAATCAGAGAGGGACGCCTGGGTGGCTCAGTCGGTTGAGCATCTGCCTTTGGCCTGAGTCCTGATCCCGGGGTTCTGGGATTGAGCCCCACGTCGGGGCTCCCTGCTCTGTGGGGAGTCTGTTTCTCTGTCTGCCCCTCCTCTGGCTTGTGCTCACTCTCTCTCTCAAATAAATAAATAAAATATTAGAAAACAAAACAAAAATAACAGAGCCTTGCACGAAGTAACCATGAGTTCACGCCCTACACTGAGGAGTAGTGACTCAACCCTCTATGGCTAAGCTCCCAAAAGAAAAAAAATTAAAAAAAAAAAAAAAAACTAAAACCCTCCTGCGTTTTGAGCTGCACAACCCAATATTCGACAGTGGCACTCATGGGTCCCAGTGGTCAGAGCTGGAGAAGATTTCTTGGATCCCGAGCTGCCCATCGCTGCACAAGGAGTCAGAGTTGGTGCCACGGCCCAGGGCTGGCCCTGTCTATCCCACCGAAAGGGACCCATTACGTAAGAGCCTGCCCCCAGCTTTGCACAGCACCCCGAGAGCCAGAGGAGGGCCCTGCATTGAAGTGGGGGAGCAGTGCCTGGTAGAGGGGCCCTGGGAGCCCAGACGGTGGGCACAAGGACTCACGTTCACTCCGTGTTCTGGGGAAGGCTGCATGCTCCACCGCGCAAGGCCGGGGCCTCTCCGCTGGGCTCCCGGAGCACATGTCTCACGTACCAGCAAGCCTTGCACGCGCCCTTGACAGGCACGTTTGCACACACGGAGGAACAGAAGGGCAGGACTGGCAGCTAATGCCCCTGTGTCTTGATAGGAAGTGCTCAGGAAACATCTGTTGAGTGAATGAGTGCCTGCCTGTTTATATCAACGGTGCTGAGGCATCATGGCCAAGACGGGATCCTCTTGGCCCGAGCACAGGAAGAAGAGCTCAGAATAGAAGCGACGACGATTCGTAAAGCTTTCTGATGTAATCTAGAAGACTGCGTTTGACCTTTGCTATTGAAAACGCTTTCTCATTCTCCTCAGTATTTTCTAAGGGCCGTCAGATAGACGGTGGAAGGATTTCCAGAAAATTCCATCCTCCTGGGGCTGTTTTTATGCTTGTTTTATCACTGGGAAGGCTCTGCTGTGGTGTGTCCATGGTTTCCACCAGTTTCGCAAGGACAGCGGTGGCAGATCTACATCATGTGGTCACAGCAAGAATCAGAGCAGACTTTGAAGTAAATAGGACTGTTTTATGTCTGCGGCATCCCACTTACCAGCTGCCCTACCTTGGGGGAGTTGCTTTCTCTCTTTGAGTCTCAACTGACTCACCACGTCTGCCTTGAAAGCTGGGTGTGAGGATTTCATGAGATAATATATGTAAATCATTCCACAGAGAGTCAGACACCTCGTGGCTCCAACCGGATGGCTTCAACCCCCTTCCAAGAGTTTTGAGAACTCTCACATCATCTAGGAAATTTTGCTGGTGTTAGACCAACTTACTCACCAAGAGGATCTGGCCAACTGATCCTCTCCCCAGATTTCAGTGGGTAGAGGAAGTAAATCCAGCTTTGTTTGCTGTGGATACTGAGAAAACAGCTCCCACTTCTTGTTACCAAAATGGTAGCCGATTGAACCAACCGCCTGACTTTTTCCCTTTCTTTTAGGTTTTCCCCCTGGGTAAGTGTTAACCAGGGGCTGCCACAGGGAATTGCCTCTGCTCTTCACCAACTGTGAGTCCGACTTTCCTGTGGCCCTGGGCTTCCCCACCGGACAGACAGAGAAAGGGCACAACCGTTTGGTTGACAGCCCGGTGCACGAAGGAGTCGGTGCGTGTTGCCCCGAGGTCTATAATGCCTGCTCCTCCACCCAGCAAATGAGAGCTTAGCCCCAGCGGCCTGATCCCTCAGCAGCTCTAGACTACCAACTGAGCGGAGGCCGCGGGCAGGCCCAGAAATTCAGGCCTCCAGCCCTTGGGGGGCAGAGCCAAACATCCCCCCAAAGGTTAACGAGCCAATTATGCTTCTGGTTAAAGATGAGAGCAGTCAGGGCCACTGGGTTGGTTGTGACGTTGAGAATACAGAGCGCTACCCAGTGGGGAAAGCACAGGGGAAGAGGGAAGGCAGAAAAGAGACACGTGAAACGGAATCAGTAGGGAAACGGACTATGGGAGTAAGGATTGTGCTTCCTTTCGGTCCCTACTTCTTCCTCAACATCTTTCTCCAGAGGCCCACAGTGTCCTCTTCTCTATGTCCACATGTTCAGGGATTGTGCTCAGACCACACCTACGAGGCATTCTCTGTCCGGCCCCTGGGCAGGCCGGGTCCCTCGGTTCTCAGTTCAGCTTGGCCACCATCCAGATATTCCAAGATCTAGAGCTGGTCTTCAGTGGGGATGGTCAAGCTCCTTCTTGTTCTCGTTTGTTCACTTATTCAATAAGAACCTGCCCGCGTGGAGCCTACCTTCTAAAGAAGATCTTGACATCACAGAAGTCTAAAGTCCGATATCCTGTGAGAGGGACATAGAATCATATAAATTGGGACATACTCCAACCCCGAGAGAAAAGTCGTACACATATGTGACAGGGACATAATAAGGGAATCATGTCTAACCTTGGGGTCATATAAGATTAGAAGGAAACAGACTTGTATGTAAGAAAAGGGGATGAGGAAGGAGGGTGCAGTCAGAGAAGCACGTCGTGCCAAGGTTCTGGGGCAGGAGGACGTGGTGCCCTGCACGTCAGGCTGGAGGGCACTAGTGTGAGACATGGTGCTAAGGTAGGCAAAGGTTGGCGTATTCCTGCCTTTAAGAAAATTGGGTCTTTATCCTAAAAGCGAATGGAAGACTTTGCGAATTTTACACAGTATTCCAAAATGAATTGGAGGGAAGTAGGAAGGTAAGAACCAATAGGACTTGGTGATGGCTCAGATACGGTGATGACGAAGGACTGATCAACAAGGAGGTTTCTAGAATGGCGTTTAGGATTCGGTCTTCGCGTCTGGTCAGCACTGTGCCAGAGGAGCCTTCATCAATATCCCGCGGTGTGACCGTGGTAGGTCCCTGACCTAATCCAGGCTTGCTCTATGAGTTTACCAGGACCGTCCAGGAAGCTTTGCTGCTCTTAGCTGAGGCAAAGGATGAAGGGAAACGATTTCGTGGCCCTGGTATCTGCAGTGCTCAGAGCGTGACTTGAGAGACCCTAAAAAAAACAATGGCTCGCAGGTTTACAGCGCTTCATAGGCTGTGTAGCAGATTGGCATCATCATTTTTTCTGCACCTCATGGAAGGTGGGCGTGAGAGGGTGGGTAAGCACATTATCATCATTGTTTAAAGATCAAGAAACCAACTATGCACGTTTCATCCCAGGTGGCTTCTTCACAAGCATATAACCTGGCCCAGGGCCCGGCACATAGCAGATGGTCAATACATGCTTGTTGAGTTAAGGAAGAAGTGGCCTGCCTAAGACCACGTAGAGCAGAAGCTACAGTAAGGATCTCCTCCAGGTCTTCAAATGGCTTCACTAGTCACCGTCCCCAGGACTTGGGGACTCTGCCCATTTAGGGAAGGCGCTATGGAGAAGAGCCACGCCAGAGACAAGCACAGTCAGGCACGAGGGGTGTGGCTGGCCCATCTCGGCTTTCTTAAGGATTTGAAGGTACTCAATAAGTGCAGGTTGAGAGGTGAGGGCATTCCAGGTGCCAGGATCCAGGTGTCATGGAAGGTAGAGAGACCATCCAGTTGGAGAAGCAGGGAGCAACTTCCTACTGGTGGCTAGAGTAGGCATCACCAATATCCCAGGCTAGCTTCTGTGTCTCCCTGCCACAGGCATCCATCATGTGGACCTGCCATGGGCATCCATCACCATGGACCTGCCATGGACATACATCATTGTGGACCTGCCACGTGCAAACATCACCATAGACCTGCCATGGGTATCCATCACCATGGATCTGCCATATGCAAATTTCACCATGGACCTGCCATGTGCAAACATCACTGTGGACCTGCCACATGAAAAAATCACCATGGACCTGCCACGGACATCCATCACCATGGACCTGCCACGGGCATCCATCACCATGGACCTGCCACATGCAAATTTCATCATGGACCTGCCACGTGCAAACATCACTGTGGACTGCCACGGGCATCCATCACCGTGGACCTGTCACGGGCATCCATCACCATGGACCTGACATGGGCATACATGACCGTGGACCTGCCACAGGCAAATTTCACTGTGAACCTGCCACGTGCAAACATCACCATGGACCTGCCATGGGCATCCATCACCATGGACCTGACATGGGCATACATGACTGTGGACCTGCCACAGGCAAATATCACTGTGGACCTGCCACATGCATCCATCACTATGGACCTGCCACAGGCATCCATCACCATGGACCTGCCACATGCAAATTTCATCATGGACCTGCCACGTGCAAACATCACTGTGGACTGCCACATGCAAACATCACCATGGATCTGCCACGGGCATCCATCACCATGGACCTGTCACGGGCATCCATCACCATGGACCTGACATGGGCATACATGACTGTGGACCTGCCACAGGCAAATATCACTGTGGACCTGCCACATGCATCCATCACTATGGACCTGCCACAGGCATCCATCACCATGGACCTGCCACATGCAAATTTCATCATGGACCTGCCACGTGCAAACATCACTGTGGACTGCCACATGCAAACATCACCATGGATCTGCCACGGGCATCCATCACCGTGGACCTGTCACGGGCATCCATCACCATGGACCTGACATGGGCATACATGACCGTGGACCTGCCACAGGCAAATTTCACCGTGAACCTGCCACGTGCAAACATCACCATGGACCTGCCATGGGCATCCATCACCATGGACTTGACATGGGCATACATGACTGTGGACCTGCCACAGGCAAATATCACCGTGGACCTGCCACATGCATCCATCACTATGGACCTGCCACAAGCATCCATCACCGTGGACCTGTCACGGGCATCCATCACCATGGACCTGACATGGGCATACATGACCGTGGACCTGCCGCAGGCAAATTTCACCATGGACCTACCATGTGCAAACATCACTGTGGACTGCCACATGCAAACATCACCATGGATCCGCCACAGGCATCCATCACCATGGACCTGACATGGGCATACATGACCATGGACCTGCCACAGGTAAATTTCACCGTGGACCTGCCACATGCAAACATCACTATGGACCTGCCACGGGCATCCATCACCGTGGACCTGCCTAATTTGCTTTTAAAGGTAAAGCCCATATATACATAGGACTACATCAAAGTGTATGCTCACGTTTCGGGTTCTTGATGACACATTGCCAACTTGTGCCCCAGAAGGGTTTTACAGATCCTCGTGACGACCAGCATGTACCGGAGAATACGATTTCTCCACACGTTCCCCACCGTGAATCTCACATGCTTTTTAAAAGACGTCACCATTTTTATAAATTAAAATTAGTATCATGTTGCTATGTCTTTAATTACTCCTGAGTGTGATCATTTTATAGGCTTAGTAGCCATTTGCGTTACTATTCTGTAAATTACTACATTCTTTGCAACACTCTCCCCAAACCACCCTGTTGGGGTAAACATGTGCCTTAAAATATGGTGGTCTGCAATCTGCTTATAAAATAATGCATGATCCCTGCAAAATATGAGAAAATATGGAAAAACATTAAAAATAAAGATTGCTAAAAAAAATAAAAATAAATAAAAAAAAAAGATTGCTAATGTTCCCACAACCAAGAACAATCAAAAATTGTTTTTTCACCCCTGGTAGATAACTAGGTTTTTTAAAAATCTAAATCATTGATTTTTAAGTAATTTTTAAAACATGAAATAAATTAATTCCTTATCTATATAGTGCTTTTAAAAATGCCTGGGTTTTTTGTTTTTTTGTTGTTGTTTTTTGTTTGTTTGTTAGTTTTTTGCTTGTTTGTTTTTAACGATGACTTATTTCTACAATGCCGGTGATGTTCACAAACTTCTATCAATCTTTCCTCTCGCTCCTATCTCACACTAATCTTAGGTTTTGAAAGGTCTCCCTCAAACTAATTGCTGTTGTATTTTCAACGACTTCAGCCTTTAAGTAGTTAATTTACCTAAAATTGGTTTTGCCATAGAATGGGATATATGGATATGACTTAAATGTTTTTCCTAATGAGCTAGTAATTCCCAAAGTCACTTATTGAATTATCCATCTTTTCCTTTTGGCGAGTTGTTTGTTCCATCACAAATTAAATGCTCACCTACACAGGGGAGTGTTTCTTTCTGGCCTATCAATTCTCATCCATTGATCTGTTCATTCTTTTTGTCAATACCACGTTGTTCTAAGTACTGTGGCTCTATGATGCATTTTAATATCTGTTAACTGCAAGTCCCTGGTCTCCGTAAAGAAAAAAAAAATTAGGGATCCCTGGGTGGCGCAGCGGTTTGGCGCCTGCCTTTGGCCCAGGGCGCGATCCTGGAGACCCGGGATCGAATCCCACGTCGGGCTCCCGGCGCATGGAGCCTGCTTCTCCCTCTGCCTGTGTCTCTGCCTCTCTCTCTCTCTCTGTGACTATCATAAATAAATAAAAAATTTAAAAAAATATATATAAAAAAAAAGAAAAAAAAATTAGCTCTCCTTACTTAAATTCTCCAAATGAATCTCATAATCATTTTGCTAATCTAGATCTACACCTAAATTTATATGTCTAAGTAAATCTATGCATCTGCAACTGTTTAACTGTGTCCATGTTCATCCCTATGTACACACTGACACCGTGATTAAACTTTTTGTTCATGGGAAGGCCAGGCAACTTAAAATATATGTAGGAACCGAAACAAAAGAAAAAGAAAACTCGTGTGTGTGTGTGTGTGTGTGTGTGTGTGTGTGCGCACCAGGCACTTCACTGGGCTGTGCGTTAGAAAGTTGAAGACTCCTGTCCCCCCAGCCGCCCAGGGACCAGCTGGGGAGTCAGACGTGGAAGCAGGCAGCTGGATTCCGTGGTGTTGAATGAGTGGAATGAAATCATGTACGTACAAAGGCAAACTCCCACAGTTTCAACATCTCCCAGGGCTAAGCCTGCTGGCGGATAGCAGGAAGCAGAGAAACAAGTGACACTATTTTTTAAAAAAAATATTTATTTATTCATGAGACACACAGAGAGAGGCAGAGACACAGGCAGAGGGGGAAGCAGGCTCCATGCAGGGAACCCGACGCGGAACTCGATCCCAGGACCCCAGGGTCACGCCCTGAGCAGAAGATAAGATGCTCAACCACTGAGCCACCCAGGTGTCCTCAGGTGACCTTATTCATTCATTCATTTCCTGAATGCCTGCTGCATTCTGGACATGACGGCTGCCTCCCCGGAGCTTCCAGTCTAGAGAAGGACACCAGTGAGTAAGCAGGCATTTCATCTGGGATGGATTCTCTGGATGCCCAGTCCTGGCTGCAAAGGGATCCTGGGAGACGGCTGCTGGTCCAGAACTCAGGTCCTGGCTGAGGGGAGGCTTCCCCTTGGGGAAGATGGCTCTTTTGTACCCAGGCTGGGATGGGAGCAGGGAGTGTTCAGGAAGGAGAAATCAGTGGAAAGGGAGTATCCAGGGCAGGGAGTGTGTTTGTGAGCACCCAGAGGTTGGGGGGCATAGCAGGTCCAAAGGCGTTAGGGGAACAGGGCAAGGGGGTTGGGGAGAGGACGTGAGGCACGTGAGCGGATGCCACAAATCCAGACCAGGGACACTTACATTCCTACTAGAGGCATTTGGAGCTTACTTAAAGGCCTACTCCCTCCCTGACTTGTTTTCCAAAGGCCTCCTTGGGAAGGAGAAGAGATGCTAAGATGGGAGGGCTAGAGGCTGTAGACAGACGGAGGGGGAGGCGGGGAGAGGGAAAGCCTGGCATGGGGGAGGATCTGGGAGGAGGATCAGAGGGGAGGAGCAGTGGGGCTTCAGCCTTAGAGCAGAACACCCGCAGGGCATATCCGGCCTGAAGCTGTATCCCTGGCTCCGAGTCTGGGGAGAGACGCTACGCCCAGGACGGGTCGGGATGCCCTTCTCCTGGGAGCGAGAGCTTGGGAAAGGACTTAGTGGGCTGACACCAGGATCAGCTGAAACCAGAGGCTCCTGCTTCCTGTGGCTGTTGGCTGAACCTCCGGGATCTTACTGCGACCAGAGGGGTGGAAGCTACAAAAACAGTGGAGACAAAATCTCCCAACAGCCCCCGCAGGATGGAAACTCAAAGTCACATTTATGTTGATTTAATAAAAATAATATGACTGTCCTGGCACATCTGAATTTGTGGAGTAAGACTCACGTGTAATACTTAAGTCTCCCATTACACAAAATAGGAGGCATATAAAAAATGGAGAAGAAAAAAATTGGACATCTACATGTCCAATTCTCAACCCCAACTATTGTTAAAATTTTGATAAAACTTCGGTCTTTTGCTATTAGGACTTTGGTTTTTATCTGGAGCGTGTGTGTCTGTGTGTTTTACATAGTTGTAACCACAGTGTAAATACTATTTCAGGCCTTGCCTTTTTACCTATAATTACAACACAGAAGTTTTTTTCCTGTTATTATAAAGCCTTGATAGAATAAATCGTATAGGTAAAAGACATACAGATTTAACTCCATAATATTTAAAACAGTCAAGGATCCAAAAGTCACTACTAAAAGGTGAACAATTAACTGTAGATGACATTTGCATCAGAAAAGAAAAAAGGGGGAAAAAAGAAATCTGCATTAAGTAAGACCAGGAATGAATGTTTTTATTAGGCTACGTACGCATGGGAACTGATAGAAAAAAGATCCTAAAAAATCTAAAAACCACAAGTAACATATGAAAAGTCGTAGAAGAGAGAAAACATGTGGTCAGCATAAAAAGTTATTTGTTCTCGCTGGATTTCAAAGGAATACAAATTAAGACTTTGACATACCATTTATCTTTTCTCATATTAGAAAAGATTTTAAAATATCTTAGATCCGCAGCAGGAGTAAAGGTGAATTATACCTGGGGTTATAGACTGGTACAGGATTTGGGGGAAATTGGCGTTTTGTATCAAAAGCCTTAGCTTTCTTCATCCCGCCAGTGATCCCACTTCTGCGGCTTTCCCTGGAGGATGCAATCGGAGGTAACCGCAAAGATTTATGCGCACGGATATTCATCACAGCATCATCTGTAATGGTGAAAAATTGGAAGCAACCTCATGTCCATCCAACAGGGATTGGTTAAGTAGACTATAATGCAGTCATTAGAATCTAGAAAACTGTGTAACAACATGGAAAAATGACTTCTCTGCTTCCCTAAGTCTCTACCACTTTTACAAGAACGCAGAAGGAGATTTGGAAGTTTATTTTTCCTGTTTTACACAAATAGGGTGAAGTGTGTCTTTGGCGCATGGGAGTGCTCCGATGGTTTTGCAAACAGTGAATTTAGACGCCCCCCCAAAAGTGTGCTCAGCTCTCCCTGGCATTGCAGACCCCCCACCCCCACACTCAAGGTCTCACTAGGTGCTATCCTCAGTACCTGGAACAAGTAGAAGGGGCGGCAGAAAGCTTAACTGTCATCTTGCTTCTGTCCCTGGAAGCCTGTGAGCTGGGCTGTTCTTTCCCCTGCTCCTCCCCCCCACGAAGATATAGGAAGTCCATCTTGCATGTAGAGTAGCCTTAACTTACCCTCTTGCACTGTTGGCGGGAATGGGAACTGGTGCAGCCACTCTGGAGAACAGTGTGTGGGGTCCTCAAGAGGTTAAACATAGAGCTACCCTACGGCCCTGCAACTGCACTGCTGGGGATTTACCCCAAAGACACAGATGCAGTGAAATGCCAGGGCACCTGCACCCCAATGTTCACAGCAGCAGTGTCCACAACAGCCAATCTGTGGAAGGAGCCTCGGTGTCCTTTGACAGACGGATGGATAAAGAAGCTGTGGTCTATGGATGCACTGGAATATTCCTCAGCCGTCAGAAAGGATGGATACCCACCATGTGCTTCGACGTGGATGGACCTGGAGGGTATGATGCTGAGTGAAGTAAGTCAGTCGGAGAAGGACCACCATCATATGGTCTCACTCCTACGTGGAATATAAAAAATAGTGAAAAGGATTAGTAAGGGAAAGGAGAGAAACTGAGTGGGAAAAATTAGAGAGGGAGACAAACCATGAGCAACTCCTAACTCTGGGAAACAAATAAAGGGTTGCGGAAGGGGAGGTGGGCGGAGGGTTGGGGTGACTGCGTGACGGGCACTGAGGAGGGCACACCATGGGATGAGCACTGGGTGTTATATGTTGCAAATTGAATTTAAATTTTTAAAATGTGAAAAAAAATGTGGGAAATGAAGAAGCTATAAAAATGAAAATAAATAAATAAATAATAAATTTTAAAAATTAAAAAAAAAATAGCCTGAACTCACAAAACAGTTTCAATAAGGTCACTCCAGAAGACAGTCCCGTGTATAATTGGTTTTGAATATTTTTATACAAATCTGACTTCTCACATTTGCCAGCTCCCAAGTGTCCCCCGACCTTCCTCAGGTGGGCTGTCGGGGGACCCTTGCCTTCTCCCGCCTCCCTTCTCACTTGTAAGCCCTCCTGTCTTGGTCCTGGGCACTTGGAGGACAGAGCGGGGTGGAGAGCGGAGGGTCCAGGGAAGCGCTTGCGTGGCTGGCAGAGAGCTCAAGGGGACACTGGCGGGTTTTGTGGATGCTGCTCTGAAGAACTTTCCGTGAAGCAGGTGGTGTCTGCTTGTCCACACTCTGTGTCAGCCCCTGAGTGTCTGGTGCTTCCTCCCCAAGGAAGAGGTACTACACCTCGCGGGCAGATGTTCCCGCTGCATGGTCCGTGGGAGGCACCCCTGCAGTCTCGCTGGGGGTGGTGGTAGAGTGATCCCAAGGCAGCCATCAAGGCAGGAAGCCACATCTCTACCCTCTGGGATTCCCAGGTGGAGGCAGACGTCAACCCCTGTGTCCTGGTTGGGGGGACACACACCAAGACCCCCAGATGACCTTGCTGCAGGATCTCACTCTTATTCCAGGTGAGGCTGGAGGGAGGGACGTTGCAGTTATCATCAAGCTTTTCCAAACAAATCCACCTTATGGACTCCCTCCTCTCTCTCTTTATTTTCCCTCCCCCTCTCTCTGTGTCTCCCTTCTCATTATAATTCCAGCGTAGCTAACGTACAGTGGCTTATACATTTTAGGTGTACAATATGACGGGTCGACAATTCTTCTCAGAATTGAGAAGATTCTCAGCACTCATCATGACCACATACTCTTAAATCTCCATCACTTGTTTCCTATTTCCACCGTCCCCCACCCGCCTCCCCTCTGCCAACCATCAGTTCGTTCTCTATAGTAATGAGTCTGTTTCTTCGTTTGTCTCTTATTTTTTTCTTTGATTGTTTTGTTTCTTAAAGTCCACACCTGAGTGAAAGTACATGGTATTTGTCTTTCTCTGATTTATTTTGCTTAGCATTATACTCTCAGCTTCATCCATGTTGTTGCAAATGGCAGGATTTCATTCCTTTTTTTTTTTTTAAGATTCATTCATTGATTTGAGAGAAAGAGAGAGAGAGAAGGAGTGGGAGGAGGGGCAGAGAGAGGGGGAAAATCTCAAGCAGACCCCCTCTGAGAAGGAGCCTGGTGTGAGGCTTGATCCCACAGGGATCCCATGATCCCTGAGATCATGATTTGCGCTGAAACCAAGAGTCAGATGCTTAACCAACTGGGCCAAGGAGCCTGGTGTGAGGCTTGATCCCACAGGGATCCCATGATCCCTGAGATCATGATTTGCGCTGAAACCAAGAGTCAGATGCTTAACCAACTGGGCCACCCAGGCGCCCTGGATCCCATTCGTTTTTATGGCTGAACAATATTCCTTGTACACATAGCACTTCTTCTTTAACCATCCCCATCTCTCTTAACCCTTAACCCTGTTTGTAGCCTCGGGGAGGGGGGGGTGGAGGGCTTCAAGAATCAAACAACCAATTAGCAAACATTTCATTTCCAATTTTCACGAGATGGTATACGTGGCACCTACTGCATGCTTTATCCTGTCCTGAGATAGGAAAGGCCTGTGTAACAGCCTGAGACAACCCGTCTGCCTTCTCTTTCCCTCCCATGTCTAAGCTTGAGTCCCGTCAGTCTTGCCATGGCCCTCATGCTCTTCTGCTCATGCTTGCTCCTCCCACTTGATGATGGCTCATGTACCCCCTGCCCCAGGCGGCTCAGCAGCTCCCCTCCAGGAGCGGCAGGCACACATTTACTGTACAACCTCAGCATGTTCCTCAAGCGTAGGACACACTCTGCCAGGTGAGAGCTAAGGTTTCCCTTCACTGAGCATTAACTTCAGGAAGCCAGAGGCCATGTTTTACTCATCTACATACAATCCCAATAGTGCATTGCTTAGGGTCAGGCACACAGTAGGTGCTCAGGGAATGCTGGCTAGACCTTGCCTTTTATCCAGGGCATTGACCTCAGTTATGGCATTTATAGGACTGAGCTGTTCAAGGTCAAAGTCACAGAGGGGAGAGGTGACCCCAGATGGTGTGAAGGGTTGTACGGGTTGCAGGAAGGCTGACGTTTATGAACGGATCAGCAAAGGGATTTCAGTGCTCTGTGCTGTCCTGAAAACTCAGAGGGCCAAGGGCCCCCTGGAGCAGAACTTACTTACAGGGTTAATCACAAGGCCCAGGTTATGGGAGATTAACCAGACAAACGAAGTGTGGTGGTCAGAAAGGGCGATGTTTGCTCCTTGGACAAAGTGTATTGCGCAACTCAAGATTAATGTCTCCCGACCACTGAGTCTACTCAGGGCTTTCCTGTGTCATATTTCTATTCACTCATTCATCTTGACTGCCCACGTTGGTGCAGATGAAAGCCGGGGGGAGGGGGGTTGCACAAAATTAGGAAGGTTCCCAGAAACCCCTCAGGCCCTTCAGACCCTGGCTGTGAGTTTGAGCTAGTGTATGAAATTAAATAACTAGCTTCCCGGGTTAATTGACAAGAAGTAGAAAAGACTCCTAGTGTTCGCCTTTTCTGCCTCCCAGCTTCAGGAGTGGGCTGGGCTGAGGCCGTGATGGATAGGTGGCGCGTCGCATTTGGAGAGCACGAAGCACAGTTCCACCAATTGTGATAAAGCAGGATGCACCAGAGAGCAGAGAGGGCTGGGTGTGAGCAGCGCATGAAGTGAGCATGGGAGGGTCCAGAATTTCTCCAATGGAGGCACTTAGGCCAGGAATCTGGCTGGAAATGGGGATATGGCATTTCTCCGGAAGCTGGGCCTTCATAGCAAATGCACAGTTTGTGCTTAGCATCTGAACTGGGGGTGACCCATAGCTGGGTCAGGAGGGAGGCTGGTAAAGATGAAGGTGGGAGCTCCTTGAGCCCATCTTGGTATGACCACAAAAATACCCTACAGTTCTATAGAAAAGTGTGGTGAGGGTTTAGAAATGACCCAGTGAATCAATCAGTGTGGACAGTCGGACCTGAGTCAGCTGGACTGTCTTTTGAAATCCTGGACAAATGGAAAAGCCACCCTGCTCCCTCTTTAACTGTGAGCCTGGGGGGACAGGCTGGTGGCAGCGGGAGAGACGTGCAGGAATCATCCCCATGCACAAAGCCATGTCCCCATGGCCACATGCACTCTCTTGACCTGGGAAGGGGACTCTGACCCCTGGCAGGTCAGGGTAAGCCCTCATGTGGGAAGGGGTCCATGCAAACAGGATCTCCCACCACAACAAGACCAGCTTGAAGCGAGTGGGAGTCTACACCCCCGTTACCAAGGGAACTGGCTTTGCTCTTGGGGTCTGTAACCCCAGAGAGTAAGGACCCCCACTTGCCCTGCCTGCTGGTACCTTCTGGAGGTGATCTTATTTCCACCCCATCAATCAGTCTCTGCCAGAGGCCAGACATGGTCCTTGCATGGGGGGCACTGCCTCAGCCACACCTCGTTCACATCTCTTCATGCTTCTGTGGGTGCAGAGAAGAATTTCTCATTAGTGTCTTCATAAAATGACTCAGAGATTTAAAAAAGACATATTTCCTATGCTTTGATCTCCACGTGACCACCCGCTGCCCTGGTGTCAGCTTCTCTCCCCTATGGAGTAGGTCTCTTCACCCCTCCCAGGGGTGTTTGCCTATGCAGCTTTGCTTTGATAGCCCCTCTGTAAAGTTTTATAGGATTATTTTTCCCCACCCTATAGCTCCTGCACACTTCTCATTAAATTTATTTCTGGATATTTTATGTTTGGGCATGTTGTAATAAATGGGGATTGTTTTCTATAACATTTATCAACTGGTTATTTCTGATAAAATAGAAAGCGATTATATTTATATTTTATTACATAATGTGCCACTTTACTCAGTTCCCATTAATTTCAATAGCTTTTTAGTTGATTCTGTAGGCTTTTCCAGGTAGGTAGCCATATTACAAGCAAATCTATATTTTAAAAATCTTATTTCCTCTTTTCTGGAATGTACTCTCTTTATTTGTGTGTGTGTGTGTGAGAGAGAGAGAGAGAGAGAGAGAGAGAGAGAGACTTTCTTTCTCCAATCTCTGGAAGAGTTAAATTACAGTAAAATTATCTGTCTCTTAAAGGATTAATAAAACTTGCCTATCAAAACTTCTGGTCCCAACATCTTTACAAAGCTAGTTCTTTGACAACACTTTTCTATTTTGTTAAGAGTCTCTGGCTTACTTGTATTTTCTAGATTTTCTTAAGCCAGTTTAAATGTGTTTTCCCTGAACATTATGAATTGTATGCAGTTTCCATATTTAGCAGAGTCGTTCATAGAAATCTTTTAAACATCTATAAATCCCCTTCCTATTTGTGATTATGTCTTTATTCTCAACCCTATTTTGGTCTCATTTTTCCTTGATTAGATTTCTTGGTTTTGAATATTTTATTCGTCAGTTCAGAGAACCCAATCTCATTTATTTAGCAATTCTGCTGACTGCATATTTATGCTGGTTATTTCTGCTAATTCTTCCCTCCTACTTTTCTTATGCCTTCTAGTGTTTTTGCTGACTTGTCAAGTTTAACAGTCGGTCTATTTGTTTTTATTTTTGTCTTGCTTAATAAGAAAAGCATCTAAGATTATTACTGCAATAATAAGTACAGCTTTGGCTGCAACCCATAAGTTTTCCGATGTTGTTAGCTCAGTATTTTTCAAATAGTCTAGATTTGTAGTTGTGGTTTGTCTTTACTGAGTTACATACCAATGTAATTTATAAATTTCAAGTACAGTTGACCCTTGAACAACATGGGGGTTAGGGACATGCGCCCCCTGTGTGGTCGAAAATCTGGATGTCCTTTTTAAAGTATTTATGTGATTATTTATTTTTTATTCAAGTATAATTAACACACAGTGTTGTATTTCCACATATAGCTTGTGGCTCCCCAAAAATGTAACTACTAATAGCTTGATGTTGACTAGGAGCCTTACAAATAATAGAGTCGATGAAAACATATTTTGTGTGTTAATATAGAGAAAAGAAAATGTTATTAAGAAAATCATAAGGAAGAGAAATTGCATTTACAGTACTGTACTATATTTATTAAAAATCTGTGTTTATGTGGACCTGCACACTTTAAATGCGTGCTATTCAAGTGTCAGCTGTAGCTCCTCATTTAAAATCATATTATTTACATACAGTCCATTTGTGTTACAATCAGAGAATATGATTGTGACAGCTTCTTTAAGAACTCATTCAGTGTGTACAACAGCCAAAATATGGAAAGAGCCCAGATGTCCATCAACAGCCGAATGGATAAAGAAGATGTGGTATAAATATGCATGGAATATTACTCAGCGGTTAAAAAGAATGGAGTCTTTCCATTTGCAACAACTTGGATGGAACTAGAGGGTATTATACTGAGCAAAATAAGTCAGTGAGAGAAAGACAAATACCATGTGACTTCACTCACATGTGGAATTTAGGAAACATAGTAGTTGAGCATAGAGGAAGGGAAGGAAAAATAAAATAAGATAAAACAGAGAGTGAGGCAAACCATAAAGGACTCTTAATTCAAGTGAGGGTTGCTGGAGGGGAGGTGGATGGGAGAATGGGGTACCTGGGGGATGGTCATTAAGGAGGACATGTGATCCAATAAGCACTGGGTGTTATATGCAACTGCTAAACCCCTAAATTCTACCCTGGAAACTAATAATACACTACACGTTCACTTAATTGAATTTAAATAACAAGTTTTTTTAAAAAAGAATTTATTCAGATATTTTGGAGACCTAACATGCAATCATTACTGTAAATGTTCCACGAGCACTAGAAAATAAAGTGGTATCTATGTAGAGTGTGATATAATACTATTAAATAAACTTTATCAAGAGACTTCTCTGACTTTGATATATGAAGTGAGCAAAGAATAAAATATGTTACCAAATCAGAAAAACAGAGCTATAATCTACCACTAACATTGTGTTTCTCTACATTTATCTTTATTTTGTCTAATAGCTTCTTGCTATATATTTTGATTCAATGTTATTCATGATGGCAATGATAATAATACCTAACATAGATGAGGCACTTACCACACACTGAAATCTGTGCCAGACACATTGAATGCCTTAGCTTTTCAATCTTCGTGGGGAGGTTACAAGGCTTGTCTGCAGTTTACAGATAGGACACTGACCCTCACAGAGGGACTCAGGTAGGATTGGATTAAATTACGAGGCACAGGGAAAAAATAACAGAGCTAACACCAGAAGCTGGGCCTTCATAGCAAATGCACAGTTTGTGCTTAGCATCTGAACTGGGGGTGACCCATAGCTGGGTCAACACCAGCTGCAACTTCCTTTTGTTTGATTGTTGGTCCAGAGCTGGTGTTGGGGGGACTTTAAGCCACCTACAAGGGCATGGGCTCCTCCTCGTGTCCTGCTACCCTCGGCATACAGATCTGAACCTGTGGCTGGCTGGCTTCAGATTCAGGGCAGCTGGTCCTCCTCCTTTTTGTCCAAAGGAAACAAATGAAGGGCCTCTGATGATTAGGGTCATCAAAGTCACCCCAACCGTGTTGGGTTAACAGCTCAAGAAGTCGGGAGACTCTTGTGCCCAAGCTTCTGATGAAGCTGAGAACCTAGTAACTCAGGACCCAACCTGTGTAGGTGATGCATGAGCCATCCTCCCAAGGCTTCATACCCTCCCAGGTGATGCTGTCAAGGACTTTTGCCATCAAGTAGCTTTTCATATTTATTTTTATGGTCTGACCTCTCCTTTGTAAAGGCAGAAGGCACATCTTCTTCCTTCCATCTCTTTACCAGCGCCCACCACTAATGCTTAGCAAGATCTCAAGAGCCAGCTCCTGAGAAAGTGGGGAAGAAGGGGACGTGTTGCAGACAGCTTCGCTTTTGACCGGACCATCTATCTCCCTGGAGGTAGTGTCGAAAAAAGTTCACTTTCATGGAATGGCAGAGGGATGAATAGAGGAGAAATATATGCAACTAAATGCACACAGAGACACATACACACTCACAAATAAATATTTCAACAAATTAGCCTGACACTCAAGACCTGTCAAGAAAACTTTTTGAAAAGAAGGAGGTAGTTTTTTTAGGAATTTGGGGAATTAGCCTTTGGATCCTTTTGAGAAGTGCATCTGTTGTTCATGACCTTTTCTATTTGACGATGGTTGGAGGTGAGGAATGCGATTGGTACGGTGATCTTTTTTCTTTGATCTCATATGGAACTCCTGTATGAAGTCTATTATTTAGAGGCCATTTTGTCTTTTCCTTTTCAGTTGTGTATTTCTAATTTTTCATTGTCTGGCTAGAACCTTCAGAACACTATGAAGAATAGCAGTGAGTGTGAACATTCTTGTCTCCACTTAAATGGGAATACTCATGATATTTTACTATTACAAAAAATATTTGCAGTAGCTCCTTACTGCTACCGTAACAAAGATATTCCCTATTACACCTAGCTTGCCGGTACTTCTTATAGAATGGGCATTAAATCTATCATCTCTTGAAATGATAGGTTTTGTTGTTGTTGCTGCCCAATCATTTAAGTCAAGTTAATTACAAGATAGATTTCTAAAATTGCATCAGTCTTACCCTCCTAAGTGAACCGTGGTTGGTCAAAGCACACTATGTTTTTATATTATCACTAGAATAAGGCTGTTGAGGATATTGGCGGTTATGTTTGTAAGTGAGATTAGCTGATCATTTTTTTTCTTTTCTTTTCATTAATTTGTTGATTGTGTTAAAGCTCTGGTTTAGGTATGAGGTAAAGCTAAGATCACAGAAACGGATGAGCAACTTTAAATTTTTATTTTTATGTTCTGGACCAGTTCATAGACTATGGTATCATTTTTACCCAATAGAGTTTGGTAGAATTTACCTGTAAAGCCAGCTGAGACTCATAGAATTTTAGGGATTAATACACAACTTTCTCTTATTTTATTCTATGGTTATTAGCATATTTAGGTAGTTCATTTCATCTTGAGTTGATTTTCACCACTTACGTTACCTTTAAAATTTTGATTTAATGTTTACATTTATTGGCTTTAAGCGCCATATGATTTACTCGTAACTTTTCATAATGTTCTCAGTATCTAAGTTCCATTTTTCTTCTGCTTATTTTTGCGTCTTTTTTTCTTGATCTATTATTTAATCTCATTAAGCAAGTTTTTGGAGTTGCATTGATTTGTTTAAATTTTTGTTTTAGTAAATGTTTCCATTATCTTTATTAAATACTGTCACAGAATTTCGGTTTACTTTTCATCAATTATCTACCTTTTTGTGTTCTTAGGTTTTCTGCTTTTACTTTTCATTTTCTACTATGTGCATTTAAGACTACACATATTCAAAAAAAAGGGCTACTTATATTCATGTGAGTTCTCACAGTGTTTTAATGTGAACTGTTCTCACAGTTCGTTTAATTTAAACGAACACTCGTTTTTAAAGTCAGTGTAATTTGTTTGGACTTCTCTATTCCAGGAATTATTTCTAGTAGCAATAATAAAATTAATAGTAGTAGTAGTAGTGGACGGGTTAGTCATAGGTGCTGTTATTGACAAGGTGTTAGGGTTTCTACTATTTGGTTATACATTTCACTGTTTTTAGTCATAGAACATGGACCTGTCTTTTCACATTTTATAATTTGTTGATTTTATTTGTGTTAGTCTTTATGAAAGTATAAGATTTATTTCAAAATAAGCATCCTCTGCTTAATTTGGGACATAATTTTGTTTGGATGCAAAGAGAGAGTTTTAGATTAAATTTCTCCATTTCTCCCACATTTATTCCTTTACTCTCTCAAAAGTTTCTTGGCACAACAGCAAAATAACTGAAATAATAATGACCCCTCCACATGTAAAAACTAGAAGAAGAACCAATAGTGCTCATGGATATACATGAAATACTTTTAAGAGAACAAGCTGAGCAGGGGTAAATGAGTCAGAAGAGCCCAGGAAAATGAAACCTTTGTGCCAACAAAGGGGATGGCAGTGAAAAACAAAGTAATTTTCCCCACAGGGCTCTGGAAGACTTGGGATCTGGCGGGCCCAGTCACCAAGGTTGCACATCTGTACGGAGCAGTCAGATGCCACCCCCCATGCCTTTTCCAATCTCTCTGTCTTCCATGTGTAGCCAAGGATATATCCCATTTCCATCTCTACAGGAAATAGGAGTTTTATTATGTTTAGAATTGAGAGCCTCCAGATGTGGAGAAACCAGACAGAGTTGAGAGAGAAGGTGCTAAATTGAAAACAAAAGGAACAAATAAATTCAAATCCAGAATGGTCACACCCCACATCTCTTCCTTTGCCCTATTCCCAGGATGCCAGCAATTTGTATAACCCAAACCATTAGATAGGATATTAAAGGATTTTTTTCTGGGAAAGCCAAATGGGCATAAATAGGATCCTTATAAGGTCTGCCATTAGAGGGCTTTACAAGAAAAGCTGGCAGCTTGACTGCACCACAGTGGAGGTGCACAGTGGTAATGCAATTGGGACACATGGAGGTTCCGATGAGTTTAGAATCTTACTCTTAAACATGAATGGAAAGCCAAAAATTACAGTACTTGAGAGAAGACTCAACATAAAAGACATAGACTCAGACAAGGAAGGATACAAAAATAAAAGCAAATAAGCAAACTGAAAAGAACTTAGGGGAATGGACAATAGATGGAAGAAAATAAAACAAATAGTAGGGGAAATGAGATAGAGTTGAATAATAGAAGAGTGAATATGAAAAATATATTGAGTCTATCCAGGGGTTCCCATATCTGACCAGTATGAGAAAGTTCTGGAAAGAATATCAACAACAAAAAAGTAAAAAGGGAAATTGCCAGATAGATTGGGTTCATGAAGCATCCAGCAGAATGAACAACACTGACAAAAGACCTATACCAACCACATTATTACAAATTTCTGTAGACCAGGGATAAAGAGCAGATCCTAAGAGCTTGGGTGGGAAGAAAGGAATAGTACTATACACAGCAATAGGAAATGAGATTAAAATTCTTCTTCTCCACTATAACATTGTAAGCCAGGTGGATTTCAGGAGGGAAGTCTCTGGGGGGGTGAAAAAACATATAAGTGCTCAGAAATATGTCTGAAGACTTGAAAAAACACTGACAGATATTTAACAGGTCTTTCAGAGCATTTAGAGAAAAATGTACCTTCTCTCCATGAATAGAACACTAAGTAATGAGAAAATAAAACAATTGTCCAACCAAAATCTTGGACAAAACAATTATTGTATGCTGCTTGATGAGTCAGGAAACAATATGGTCATATTACTATAAACATTAATTAGTGATTTAACCACAAGTTGTGATGTAGATATATTGATTAGATGGAGGAGAAAAAAATGGGAACTGGATGTGGGAAAGCAAATTAATTAATTAATTAATTAAAACAAAATCAGCATATAATATGTAACACTCATAAATTTAGAAATATCAATGTAAGCATTAGTTAGAAATGGGTAAAAACATGAAAAGTTGTGGCTTATAGAAAGCAGGAAGAGGAGAAGTAAAGGACTGAAGACCAGCCCTTTAATGCTACTTTATTTTTTAACTATAAGTATTTACTACCTAGGTAAAAATATAAAATATTTTAAATAGTTATGAATATATATATATATAGAGAGAGAGTGCACTATACTTATGATCAGCTTTGTCAATTGTGTTACTAACCACCCTTTTCTAGGCATGTGATTAATGACAAAGAATTCACACAATTTAGTGGAAGTAAGATGATCATTTTAAAAAATGGTGATAGGCCAAGTGAAGATGATACTCAATAATAGATAGATGATAGATAGATAGATATGATAGGTAGATAGATAGATAATAGATAGATAGATAGATAGATAGATAGATAGATAGATAGATAACAGGTAAAAATGAACCTTGACTCCTGTAATGGTTAACTTCACGTGTCATCTTCCCTAGAACATGGAACACCCAAATATTTGGTCAGACATTCTGTGTCTATGATAGTGTTTTGGGTTATGATTAACATTTGAATCAAAAAAAATTTAAAAAATTAAAAAAAAAAACATTTGAATCAGAAGACTGAGAAAAGCAGATCGCCATCCCCACTGTGGTCCTGATCCAATCTGTTGAAGGTCTGAATAGAATAAAAATATTGGCGTTCCCACAAATAATATAGCACTCCCCTTGACTAACTACCATGAACTGAGACATCCATCTTTTCCTGCCTTTGAACTTACTGAAACACTGGCTCTTCCTGGGTCCTGAGCCTGCTGGCAGTCAAACTGAAACTTACCCCATCAGCTTCCCTGCATCTCCAGGTTGTCAACCGCAGATCTAGGGACTTCTCAGCCTCCATAATAATGTGATAAAACTTCTCATTATATGGATAGATAGATGATAGATAGATAGATGGATAGATAGATAATAGGTAGATATCCTACTGGTTCTGTTTCTAAGGAAAATCCTGATAAATACAACTCCTATCTCATATAATACACAAAAATTAATTCTATATGAATCTTTGAATTAAATATGATTATTAAAACAAAGAAAGTTTCTAGAAGAAGAAATGAAGACCTTAATTATCTTTAGGCAAATATTTCTTTTATAAGACTAAAAATCTGGGGTGCCTGAGTTCTCAGTTGGTTAAGCACTGTCTTCAACTCAGGTCATGATCCCAGGTCCTGGGTTTGAGCCCTGCAATGAGCTCCCTGATAGAGGGGAGCCTCCTTCTCCCTCTCCTGCTCTTCCTGCTTGTGCCCTCTCTCTCTTTATCTGTCAAATAAATTAAAAAAAACTTTTTAAAAAGACAAAAAATGTACTACCTGTAAAAGAAAAGATGAATATGTTAGACTTCATTAAAATTAAGAATCCATGTTCATTAAAAGACAACATTAATACAATAGAAAAGCAAGCCACAGATTTGAAAAAGACATTTCCAATACAAATATTCAACAGTGAACTCAAGCTCAGAGTATAAAAAGAACTATAAATCAATAATAATTCTGATAACCCAAAAGAAAATTAAGAAAGATATTTGAATAAATATTTTTAAAAGAAGATTTTAAAATAACCTAAACATAGTTAAAAGTATTCGTCATTAATCATTAGAAAAATACAAATTAAATCTCATCAAAACATTGTTACAAGACTCACAAAAAAAGCTAAAATTTAAAAATTCACATCATGAGATTCCAGGGAGAATATAGGATAGTTGAAATTCTCTTAAATTGTTAGTTAGACTATACATTGGTATAATCACTTTAAAGAACTATTTAGCAATTCCTACTAAAACAAAATATACATATATTATATAGCCCAGTATCTGCACTTCTCAGTTATATACTCTTGTTCCAAAGTGAGTGGGTATGTCCACCAAAAGACATGTACCACAAATATTTATAACAGCACACTTCATAAAAACACCCAAATGAAAAAACATCAAGAGGGAGTACCCATAAACAGTAGAATGGATAAATGAATTTGGTATATTTACGCAGTAGAATACTACTCAGCAGTGAAAAAGAAAAGGTTATGACAGGCATAGCAACTTTCATGAACTCATAGACATGAAGTTAAGTGAAAAAAAATCAGCACAAAAGAGTATACACTGTACAAAACAGGCATAACCCCCCAACTATACTTGGGGAGATAATGACTGGAGAGGAGAATGAGTAAACTCACTGGATGGCTAAAAATGCTCCATATCTTGATATAATTAGAAATTATATAGGTTTATATATATACAATAATGCATTGTTGCACATTAAGATTTGTGTGCAGTATTCAATGCAGTTGAACATTGTTAACAACAGCAACACTACACACCAAAATTTAGGATCATGTGACCAAACGCCAATAAACAGATTGCAAAAAGAGTCTCACAGACTATTCAGGTAATGTAATTAAAGTAGCAGGTTGAACTGTATGATATTGACATTTTTGTTGATGAAAACTGGTTGAAAACTAACAATTTCATATCATTTACCCTAATAAGATTAATACAATCAAAAAAATCCCAGAAAATTTGGAGAACATGGATTAAAAGAGAGTATCACCAAAGAATTGGAATGTATACAAAGAGAATAATCTGGTGGAAATTACAAAATGCAAAATACCTTAAGGTTAGTACTTATTACATGGGTATAGCTGCATATTAGAAACAGCAAAAGCCAAGACTAATTTATTTGAAGAAAGGCCAGTATGTAATATCTAAACCAAATACAAGTACTGAAAAGAATGGAAAATACAGGAAAGAGCAGCAGACACATGTGTGCGATGCCATTTGAGCCACAGCCAAAAGATCTAAAACGTATGCACTCAAATCCTGCAATCAGAGGACTAGCGGGGTGACAATATGATATGGAAGGCCAGGAAGTTTACAAAACTGATGAAAGACAGGTTCAAGGAGCTCTTCAAATACCAAGAGGGACCAAAACAAAGAAGATTACATGTAGGCACGTCGTACTAAGACTGCAACAGGCCAAATAATAAGAAAAAAACTTTAAGGTGATCAGAGGTGAGGAAAAGCACATTACCTTGAAACGTGAAAAATACAAGACTAACAATTATCTTCCTGACAGAATGACTGAGGCCAAAAGACAAGACAATGGGATCTTCCATGTGCTGAGATAAAATAATTTCCAACCTAGAATTTTATAACTACTAACATATCCTTCAAAAATGAAAGTACAGGTCATTTCAGACAAGCAAAAACCAATATAATTTCATCTTCAGCAAATCTGCATTAAAAGGATACTAAAGAGATTTCTTTTGTCAAAAAAATAAAATAAAAATTATCCCTCAGAGAATCACAGAAATTAAAAAGGAATTAAAAGCAAAAATAAAGCATAAACATATAGTTTGTAATATATACATTGAGTGATATTAACTATATGAAACAATAATGGTAATGTCTTGTGACATTGTAAAAATACAGAACTTTTAAATATTTTTTTTAATACACGATATTTTAATAAGACAACAAAGTTGCAAAAAGCCAGAGAGAGTCTGTGGTGTGAAAATATCCCGCATATTGAGCATCAGCGAGAATGTGGAGAGCTAATTTGTATCAGATGGCTCTACAGCAAGGAATGATGTTGTAATTTTAAGAATAACTACTAGAAGAATAATAAAATTATAGTTAACAAATAAGTTAATAATGGAAAGAAAGAATAACGAAACATTTTTGATCGATTAAAAATAAAGCAAGAAAAGAGAGACAAAGGTGGAAAAAGTGGGCCAAGTAGTAATCTATGTGAATTGGAGGACATGAACACAAATAAGTTATTAACTACATTGACTATAAATGAATGAATGAATGAAGGTTATCACACTAGATATAAAGACAAAATCTAATTATATGCTGCTTAAAAGACTCACCACTAAGTGTAGGAACACATAATTGTTAAAACTTAAAAGGCAGAACCAAATCAAAGAAAGCTGATGCAGATATACTAATACCAGACAGAATAGATTTTAAAACAAGAAACAACAAAAAGTAGAGACATTTTGTAATAAAGGGGTTAATCCAAAGGGACAGTTTTAAATGTGGATGCACACAAATATCTGACTTTAAGATCTCTAAGAAACAGGGACACCTGGGTGGCTCAGTCGGTTAAGCATTGGAATTTTGATTTCTGCTCAGGTCATGCCCTCAGGGTTGTGAGACTGAGCCACTCAGTGGTCTCCATGCTGGATGTGAAGCCTGAGTAAGATTCTCATTCTCTCTCTTCCTATGTGCTCTCTTCTAAAAATTATGTAGATAGCAAATATTGAGAGAATCCTAATTAAAAATACAACAACAAAAAAATAGAACACAACAATGATCAGAGGGAAAGACTTTAACATACTCTTCATAATTTAATGTGGTGAATGGTCTTTACAAGTTTTGTAATTCTGTGGTCACTTTCATTCTCAAAATAAAACTGATTTGGTAAACTCTCTTTTTAGCAAAGTGTTATTTTGCAGGGTTTAAGTTTTAACTCCATATTGAAAAGTAAGATTGACCTGTGACTTTTTTTTCAATGTTGTTCTTGCTTTGACAGACCTTTTGCACTAGTCCCCTAAAATGACTTAGGAATTGTACCTTCTTTTTGTTTTCTAAAAGTGTTTGTGAAGGTTAAGGATTATTTTTTCTTCGTTGTTTGGTAGAATTTACCTATAAAATCATCTCTGCCTGGTGTTTTCTGTGTGGGAATATTTTTAAACTATTGATGACATTTATTAGTGGTTATAGAATTATTGAAATTTAATATTTCATGTTTGGTCAGATTTGCTGATTTTCTGGAATTTTGTCTATTTCACATAAATGTCCAATATATTGTCATAAAAATGAAAAAATACTTATTTTCTTTAAATTCCTGCTTGATCTGTAGTTTTCTTTGTTTTTTCATTTCTATAATTATTTTGTGTTCTCTATGTTTCTCCTATGATCCATCTCACTAGAGTGGTGCTATTTTCATAAGTCTTTTAAAACAATCAAATAATAGCTTTATAAGGCCTCTCTGGTATAATTTTGTTTTTATTCATTTTTATTCTACCTTTAATATTTATCTTTTCTCTGATATAAATGATATACATTTCTCTTTAGATACAATTTTCTTGGCTTTCCACAAATTATGTGATTATATAACTGTATATAGCTAATAGTTAAATATATAGTTATCACATATGCATATATGAAATTATATATATGTTATATATGTAGTTCAGAATGAAATTAGTTCTTTGAAATTTTGGGGTCTTATTGTGTTTCTGTTTCATAAATATTTCTGAAAAGAACAGTTTCTCTGTTATTTTTTTTTGCCTGATTTATCATTTAATAAGACAAGCATATTAAAGTCTCCTGCTATGTTACTAGATTTACCAGATTGTCCTTTAGATATTTCCATTGTTATTTGCATATTGTAAATCTGATATTAAATCCATAGAAGATTAGAACTCAATATGGGTTGATTTATTTTATATCCAATGATGTGTTTTGACATAAAATCTTATTTTTCTAAGGTTGATATTGTCATGCCAGTTCCTTTTTGATTCATTAGTGTTTATCTAGCATATCCTCTTTATCTGTTTACTTTTCAATCTTCTGAGTGTGAATGTTTTGTGTCTCCATTTTTTCTTTAAATGCAGCCTGAAAATCTTTTTCCTTATCCAGAATATTTAGTCCATTTACATTTATTGAGAAAATTGATATAATTAGCTCTATTTCCACCATTTATTTTTGTTTTGTTTTTGCCATCATTCTCTTTTTTTTTAATTTTTTCTTTTTTCTCTCCACTTGTGTATTTTTAAACTTAGGTGATTGATTTTGTCTTCTATTTTTTCCCTCTTCTAGTTAATCAATGTCTTTATTGTCTTCAAAAATAATACAATCCTTTTATAATACTTAGATCTTAGCACTGATATATGCTATTTTTGCCCAGTATTTTATTTCTACTAAATTTATACATTTTAAAAATCATAATGTTTGTTTTAAATGATTATTATTTAATTAGATTTATCCATGGGCATATCTTTCTTTTCTTCTTTTATCACCATTTCTTCCTGCAACTCAGAACTCTTTTCTGAATTATGAAAAAAGACTTTTAGAAGTTCCTTTTGTAGGAGCATGTTCTTTTTAAATTCTACAAGTTATTCTTGTTGCAATATGTATTTATTTCATCTTCATTTTTGCAAGATATAATTTTATACTCAGATATACTAAGTTGAGAGTAATTTCTCTCAGAATTTTAAAGTTATTTTTCCCTTTTTTTGGCATCTAGAATTGCTACTGATAAGTCAAATGCCATTGTAGGTATCATTCCTATGTATCATTTGCTTGTTTTTTTTTTTTTTTTTGGCCCCTTTTAAGGATGTTCTCTTTGTCTTGAGGGTTTACAGATGTAGATTTATTCATATTCATTCTCTTTAGGAGTAGTTGAGCTTCCTGAATCGGTTGATTGGTATTTTTTTTTATCAATTCTGAAAATCTGCAAATCCTATATCTTTGAATATTGTCTCTCTTCCAGTTCTCCTAATACATTTATTCTGGAACTCTAAAGAGACATATGTTAGACTTTCACACTCTATTCTCTATAGCTGCTTATTCTGTGCATTAAGTTTTTAAATTCCTAGAAATTCTATTAATTCTTTTTCAAATGTTCCTGGTAATTTTTTATAGTTACTTGTTCCATGGTCACACTTTTAAAGCTCTCCTTTATTTATTTAATCATAACAAACATATTTTTAAATATTCTGAATTTTATCATTGTAGTAACTGCAGGTTTTGCATGTTTGGTGATTCTGTAGGTTTGTCTTTTCTGCTAATTCTTGCTGTGGTAGTTCATCTCCCTATGTGATTTGTAATTTTTGATTTAAGTATGGGTTCTCTGGAATTTTAACTATTAGAGTTTTTTTGAGACCTAAGTTTAAAACGGTGCTTCCAAATAAGCTTTTGTTTAGTTCTGCTAGGCACATATGCATATTGCCAACCTGAAGCCACTTTAGATTTTCCCGGAGATTTTTAGGCCACACTGGTAGTGTGAATTCCAGTCCCAAACTCATGCAATGATTTATATTAGAAATTCTTAGAAGAAACTTTCTTTTTTTTTTTTTTAATTTCCTCCATCTAGAGCCAAAGACAAGATAGAAGGGTATTTCATTTTCTCTGTGGGGTGTTCTTTCCCTAGCTCACCTTATGGAGTTGCTTGCTATATATAGCTGCCTCTGATCTAACCACCCACCTTGAACATACACAGATTTTGTCCCCTGCCCTGCTTACGTGACATTTAAATATACTATGCCAGATTTTTAAATCTTCTATAGCACAAGTTATTCTCTGGATGTCAAGTCCACCATATTGCTAGAAAATGATGGACCCTATTCATTGTTTTTTTTATTCCTAAAACTGCAACACACACATTAGAAGACAAGCTAATTTTTCTTCTATTATAATTGACATTTTCTCCTTTTTTGAAGTTTTTCTTTCTGTTTGAAATAAAAATATTTTACCAGAGTTATGTACATGGATTGATCACTTTTCATTAACCTTGTAAACGTCTAGCCATGTGACTCTTCAGATTTATGTCTCTATTCATCCAAAAGAGATTCATTCTATTATATCCTTGATAATTAATTCAGGTATATTTCTGTTTTCTTCTTTACAAATATCAGTGGTGTTTTTTTTTTTCTTGTATGTCAAGTCATTTTTTTCTGGGATTATGATGAGTGGAAATTTAGATATTTGAATATTTGAAATAATATTTGGACATTTGTTTAATCTCCTCCCTGTTTATCATCTTGACTCTTAGGAATGTCTATCATTTTAGCCTGAAAAGGAACTTAAGCCTTCTTAGAGCTTATTCTGTTTGTATTCTGTAATCACTGGTTTGATTTTCTTTTGTGTCATTTTTGCAATTTAGTACCTGTAGTGTCATTTTAACCTCTACTACGGCCCTCTTTGCTTCTTTACAGAAACTTTTCTTTTCAGAAACTTCACATTTCATTTCAGTCTACTTGCTCACTATCATATCTTTCACCTCATTTTACAGAGTTTATTTTTTCTGAATTTAACTGAAAGCACATGGTAAATAATGCAGTATATTTTAAGTATGTTATAATTTCCATATTCCTCTGCTTAAGTAATGCAGAGTCTTTTCATAGGTACCATTTTTGGTCACATTATTCAAGCTAAAACAAGAAGTCTATCCAAACTAGTTTTTGCCCCAAGTAGTGTGAGCTGAGTCTCCTCTAATTCCTCCCTGACCACCTGGATACTTGTAGATTTGAGACTAGAAGATGTATTGACATAGTTTACAAACCAGCTTAGTCATAATGTAATTGGAAAGGAGTGGAGAGGATGCCAGGAGACAATCATAACAGGGAAATTTCAATTCTCTACAGTTCTCTCTCTCTGTTTGTTGAAGCCATCCACCAGGGATTAACTTTTCCTATGAAGTACAAGAGGTCACTTACGGGGCACCCATCATATCAGGCACATCCTAGGCAGCAGACAAACAGCCCTAACAAGGGAGGCAGGTAACAGTTAATAGACATTACTGGTAAGGAAATCACACGGTATGTTAGAAGGTAACATGTGCCATCGAAAAAGAAGAAGCTGGGTCAATGGGGAAGCAATGCAGATAGGGGATCAGGGGAAGCCTCATGGAGAAGCTAACACTTGAGCAAAGGTGTTAAATAATTGGTCAGGTTCTACGGAGAGAGAAACCAACAGGAAATGTATAGATATATAGGAAGATGTTAATTAAGAGGGACTGGCTCACACCGTTATGGAGGACAAGAAGGCCCCAATCTGTCGACTATTGACTGCAAGCTGGAAGCCCAAAGAAGCTAGTTGTGGAGTTCCAGTCCAAACACAGATGCCCGAGAACCAGGGAAACCCATATTATGAGTCCAATTCTGAGTCCAAAGGCCCTGGAACCAGAAGTGCTTATGTCTAAGGGCAGGAGAAGGTGAATGTTCCAGCTCAAGCAGAAAGAATAAATTTATCCTTTTTCTGCAGTTTTTTATTCTATTTGGGCTCTCAGCTGATTGGTGCTCATACACATTAGTGATGGTGACTCTCTTTACTCAGTCTACTGATTCAAATGCTAATCTCTTCTGGACACACCCAGAAATGCTGTTTTACCAGCTGTGGAACCCCTTAGCCAAATTAAGTTGACACATAATATAAATCACCACAAGTAGGAAGGAGGTGAGAGTTGGTTACATAAGTCTCTGAGGGAAGATTAAGGGTAGGGGCCCTGCCTTTTGTTTGCTTGCATCCAGGGCACCCATTTAGCACACAGTAAGGATGAATTAATCCATGAAATTTCAAATTTACCGGAATATTGATGGAAGCATGTGGTCTTCTTGGCGCAGAGCTCAGAGAAAGAGGTTGCTGCGAGGTTTTTGAACAGAAGCTTCACCACTGATGGAAGGAAGGAAGGCATGAAGGCATGAAGGAAGGAAAGAGGAAGGAAGGTATGAAGGCAGGGAGGCAGGTAGGAAGGAAGGAAGGAAGGAAGGAAGGAAGGAAGGAAGGAAGGAAGAAATTTATCAAGATGTGAGAAAGAGCCCTTGCGTTTTCAGAGGAAGTACAACTTTTTACCTAGGGCATGAGTGTTGAGTTGTCTCAACTAAGAAGCTAAGAGACCTTGGTTCAGGGTAGGTCTGTAGGTTTCCTCAGTTTCCCCTACAGGCTCATCATGCCCTCAGCAGAGGCTTATTTATTCTGAGGGGACAAGGTCCACCCTAACCCGTGGAGAGCTCCCAGCTGCTGCTGCCACCTGCTCCCCCAACTGCTGCCACATTGTGAAATTTCAGTTTAGGTCATCCTACTGGGTTCATCCCAAGGTCAGACTCATCCCCCAGGAATGTGGTCCCTGTGAGGAAGTCTCTCACAGCCCACAGGGCCCCTTACTCATCCTCACCACTCTGCACAACAGTCCTGAGGCTGCTGCATAAATGTCATACAGCCAGGTGTCTGAGACTGTCTGCCCACCCTGGAAGCTGGCTGTCCTCCAGCCCTCTCCTGGTTCCCCCAGTGTCTGGAGCTTGCACACATGTAGGACATAGAGAAGAGTGGCAGTGCCAGCCCATGGCCTGGGGGTCACCTCTAGAACCACAGAGAGGGGCTAGCTTGGACCCTCACCTTCCAATAGAGAGCCCCTGGCTGCAGTTGGCTACTAAGTGCTTGAAATATAGCTAGAGAGACTAGGAAACCGGATTTTCGAGTTTATTTCATTTTATTTAAGTTCACTTTGAGTGACTGATACTTGACTCAGCTATTGAAAAACTTCTAAGTACGTTTAAATATATTTAGAACAGCTTAGGTATTTGAATCTACTTTTTCCATTGCAAATTTTGTGATACCTAAATACAGATCAAGAAGAATGTAGCATTTGAATTGAGATGTGCTATAAATGTAAAGTACACTCCAGATTTCAAAGCCTAGACAAATAGAACAGGAAATATCTTGTTAATACTTTTATATTGATTACATGTTGAGTTGACAGCAGTTTGGCTATGTTGGGTGAATAAAAAACATACTATTAGATTAATTTCACCTATTTTTTTTTCTTTTTTAAGTGTGACTACTGGAAAATGTAAAATCACATATGAGGGTCACATTATACTTCTAGAGGACAAGGTCAGCCTACCCAGATGGAGGATGGTCCAAGTCAGTATTCCAGACCACGAAACAGGCCAAGAATAAACCAGCTCAGAGCTAAGGAATTTCTTCCCTAGACAGGAATTCCTGCTCCCTTTACCACTTCTTCCCTAAATAAATCCTGTTGGTCTCAAAATGCATTTGTAGGTGGAGATTGGTCACCCCCAGCAGAGTTGTCACCTAACGGATCACATTGGTAATTACTTTAAATTCATATTTTTTCTTCAATTGAATGTTTTGCTTGGGCCATTTAAAAAATATTTTGGTGAGACATTTAAGTGATCAGTAAACCTGTAGAGTAAAATTTGAAAGACACCTTTTACAAATAGACTCATATATCTTTAATTCTTTTATATTCAGGCCACAGCCTTCAATGCACTGATCTGAGAGTTGCATTTTTTTTTTTTTTGAGAGTTGCATTGTTGAGTGAGCATTATCACAGAGTCTGTGCTGTCAAGTCGACTGGAGCCCTATTTGTCTTTTTACCAGCCACGTGGTATTCCACTTTATGGACAAACTTGATTTTCTTCTGATTAATAGACCCCTAAATGCTCCATCTTTCTTTCATATTGCAAACAATGTTATAGTAAATTCCTTTTACTTGCATCTTATCAAGCACATGTGACTCTTATTTTAGGACTCCTAAAAAAAGTGAGATGGTGGGCCAGAGGTTAGCCACATTTTTATTTTGGTAGAGAAGGCCAAATTGCTCTCCAAAAATGTATTACCAATGCATGATTGCCTGATAACGATGTGCTCATTTACTCACATGCTCACCAACAAAACATTTTATTAGTGTTGGGTATTTCTTATCATTTCAAAATGTTTTTCTCAGATTTCCAGTGAAACTAAAGGCCTCTGCCTGTGTGCACCAGCCAACTATATACAGCATGAGCATCATTTGGTACAATCTTTGCCCTTTTTTTTCTGTGTAGAAGCTCTATAGTTGGATATTAAACTTCTGGTAGTATAAATACAGTAAGTGTTTTGTCTGGACCTGCCAACTTCTTTTCTGTTTCTTTTTATTTTTTTGACTTTACTAAAGAACACAACAAATGCAGAAAAGCATGTAAGTCAAAAGTGCCAGGCTCAAACAGTTATCACAAAGTGAACACATCCATATAACCACAACGTAGGTCAAGAACTAGAACGTTCTACACACTCAAGAAGCCCCTTTCTCACACCTTCCCAGTCACTGTCTCCTTCCTACACCCAAGCTAGTGATTTCAAAACAATCATAACTGTCAAAAGATGAATTTTGCCTTTTATTTTATTTTTTAAACATTCTATTTACGAGAGAGAGAGAGAGAGAGAACACGAGCAGGGGGAGGAGAAGAGGGAGAGGGAAAAGCAGACACCCCACTGAGCAGGAGCCCAACATGGGGGCTCTATCCCAGGACCCTGGGATCATGACCTGAGCCAAAGGCAAACACTTAACTGACCGAGCCACCCAGCTGCACCAAATTTTGCCTTTAAAAAATATATATAAAAGAGGAATACATCATTTGTTTTTCTGTGTGTGACTCTTGGCTGCTGTTGGTTGGCACTATACTTATGAGAGTCAACCATGCTGTGCCATGTACCTGCCATGTGTTCATTTTCATTGTTGTATCACATTGTGTTTAATAAGTTCCATATTTTCTCTGCATATTGTACTGTTGAGCTACACCTGGGTGGTTGTTTCTTTTCAAATTTTGTTTTTTATAAGTAATTTTGCTGCAAACTTTTGTTCCTGTCTTTTAGCCTACATTTATAAGCGTTTCAGTTGGGTATGTGCGACAGGGTGGACTTGCTGGGTTCAAAGAGCATGGATAATGCCAGTTTTTCAAAGTGGTTGTATGCGTTTACATATCCACCTGCAGTGTAAGAGTTTAGGTTATTCCACATCCTCACCAACACTTGGTACTGTGAGTCTTTGTGTGTGTGTGTGTGTGTGTGTGTGTGTAGGGAGTGGCCAGAGGGACAGAGAGAGAGAGAATCTCAAGCAGGCTCCATACTCAGCGCAAAGCCCAACACGAGGCTCTATCTCAGGACCCTGAGATCATGACCTGAGCCACCCAGACACCCCAAGTCTTTTTAATCTTAATCATTGTGATGGGTATATAGCGGTGTTTGCATTTGATTTAACTTTTCCTTTCTCAGGTGGGTCATAGCTCAGACCTTTTTCATACGTACATTTGCGACCTGGAATCTTTTGTAATGAAGATATGAGCATCTGTCTCATTTCTCTAGTGAGTGGTTGTCTCATTGAGGACACAGGAGACAGGCACCACACCCAATAATTTGAAAGAGAAAATTAACTGTCGATATTTGTTAAGGGGTAACTAGTATCTAAGTGGGGTTTAAAAAAACCCCACAAAACTCTGAGACGTACCTCATTAGCAACTACAGAAAGCAGCCATCCCCAAGGGCCCAGGGAAAAGGAAACCAGGAAGAAATCTGCAGCCCAGAAAAGATGCCCTGCAAGACGGAGATTCCGATCTTGAGATGATGTGGCTGCTACAGAAATGTGCCACGGGCTTGTGCAGTTAGATGGTTTGCTCGGGGCCACACAGAGCCAAGAACGCCTTGCACCCCCTCAGCGTTGCTCCAGGAACCCACTGCCCTGGGGACAGACACTCAGCTCCCCTCCAGGAGGGACATCTAGGAGAAAGGAGCTTGGTCTCTCCTCCATCCTTGCGGCCTCCTTCTGCGCCCCCTATTGGCAGAGCCTGACAGAGCTCCAGATGGCAAAGCAGAGATGAGGTGTGCAGAGTCCAGCCCCAAGGTTTCTAAGGGAGAGGGAGATCGGGCGAATTTGGAACTGAGAGGCAATAAGTCAATAACTGGCACTTATTGTTATTTTGCATCGTGTGTAGTTTGGTATTGATTTACAGTACTTCTTTATATATTCCTGCAACAAGTTGCTTATCGGTTATTTGTGTTGCAAATATGTTCTCCCACTCTGTGATTAATCTTTCTGTCTCTTTATGATGTCTTTTAAAGAACGGAAGCTTTTAATTTTAATGCGGTTCAATTTGTCAGTCTTTTTTTATGGTAGTCCTTTTGATCTTATTTAAGAAGTCTTTTCTATCCTAAGGCTAGAAGAATACTCTCCAATGTTTCCCTTAGATCTATGGTTTCCTTTTTACATTTAGATTTACAGTCCGCCTGGGATTGATTTTGTGTGTGTGTGACTGGTGTGAGGTAGGGAGGGAGTCCAGTTACTCTTTGCTCCGTGGTGCTAGTCAGTAGACCCAGTGGTAGTTCTCGGGAAGGACGCCCTGTCCCTGCTGCAGTCACGGGTCAAGTGCCCGCATATGTCTGACTGTCTCTCTGGCCTCTGTCCTGTTGCACTGGCCCATTTGCCCATCCCTGCACCAAAACCACTTTCTTAATTGTAGTAGCTTTATCAGAACTCTGAATAACCAATAAAGTCATTCTTCCTACCTTTGACTTCCTAAGCAGCATCTTGATTATTCTTAGCCCTTTACATTTTCATTAAAATTTAAATCAGTTTGTCAATTTTCTCAAAAAAAAAAAAAGAATCTCAGTTTTTTATTGGAATTGCATTATACGTATAAATCATTTGCGGAGAATTGACATAGCTAACTTATTGACTCCTCCAACCTATAAAAATAGTATATAGATCGATTTATTTAAATCTTCTTTATTCTTAATAGTATTTTATATTCTCCGTGTAGAGGCATGCTATACCT
This sequence comes from Canis lupus dingo, assembly GCF_003254725.2. Lineage (NCBI taxonomy): Eukaryota > Metazoa > Chordata > Mammalia > Carnivora > Canidae > Canis > Canis lupus. The sequence goes on from NC_064243.1 coordinate 120,430,366, forward strand.
TTCATTAGATTTTTTTTTCTTAGGATTAGGAAATTTAATACTTTGCAAATCATTTTTAAATTTTAATTTCTCTTCATTACCGGTAAATTACCAGTACATATAAGCAAGTAATATAACCAGTACATATAAACATACGTGGTGATGTTTAAATTTCTCCATAGTGAAATCTGATTATTCTTTGTTGTTGTTTTTATTTCTGAGTTTTCTCTCTAGCTTTGGAAGGTCTTTCTCACCCAAGTCTATAAAATAATTTCTACATTTTATTCTTTACCTTTAGAGTTGTGTTTTTAAATGTGTAGGCTTCTAACCCACTTGTATTTAGCTTTATTAATGGAGGATCGTGTTTTTTTGTTTTGTTTTGTTTTGTTTTGCTCTTTTGCTTTTCTTTCAATTTTTTTAATAATAAATTTATTTTTTATTGGTGTTCAATTTGCCAACATACAGAATAACACCCAGTGCTCATCCCGTCAAGAGCCCCCCTCAGTGCCCACCACCCAGTCACCCCCACTCCCCGCCCACCTCCCCTTCCACCACCCCTAGTTCGTTTCCCAGAGTTAGGAGTCTTTACGTTCTGTCTCCCTTTCTGATATTTCCTACCCATTTCTTCTCCCTTCCCCTCTATTCCCTTTCACTATTATTTATATTCCCCAAATGAATGAGACCATATAATGTTTGTCCTTCTCCAATTGACTTACTTCACTCAGCATCATACCCTCCAGGTTCATCCACGTCGAAGCAAATGGTGGGTATTTGTCATTTCTAATGGCTGAGGAATATTCCATCGTATACATAAACCACATCTTCTTTATCCACTCATCTTTTGATGGACACCGAGGCTCCTTCCACAGTTTGGCTATCGTGGCCATTGCTGCTATAAACATTGGGGTGCAGGTGTCCCGGCATTTCACTGCATCTGTATCTTTGGGGTAAATCCCCAGCAGTGCAATTGCTGGGTCGTAGGGCAGGTCTATTTTTAACTCTTTGAGGAACCTCCCCACAGTTTTCCAGGGTGGCTGCACCAGTTCACATTCCCACCAACAGTGTAAGAGGGTTCCCCTTTCTCCACATCCTCTCCAACATTTGTGGTTTCCTGCCTTGTTAATTTGCCCCATTCTCACTGGTGTGAGGTGGGATCTCATTGTGGTTTTGATTTGTATTTCCCTGATGGCAAGTGATGCAGAGCATTTTCTCATATGCATGTTGGCCATGTCTATGTCTTCCTCTGTGAGATTTCTCTTCATGTCTTTTGCCCATTTCATGATTGGATTGTTTGTTTCTTTGCTGCGGAGTTTAATGAGTTCTTATAATACTCTAAAATTTCAGGTAGGCATGTGAGTCAGTACCCAGTTTCTATCTTGTTATGGTTGATATATTTGTCTTTTCCTATGTAATAACACACTGTAATCACTGTATTTCAAATTCATTCGAATTACTCTATTTAACAGTACATCTTGATAACACGAACCTCTCATTTTTTCCCCAAAAGTCTCCTGATAATTCTAGAATGTTTTCTTTTCCACATAGACATTCAAATAACTTTGTCAGACTGTTTACACTCAGTTGCTGGTTGAAAGAACTAATGAATTGGGGAGGAAGTGACAACTTTGGAGCATCGAACCTTTCCCTCTAGGACTACAGTCAATTCATTCATTAAGGCTTCTTTTGTGTCTCCAGTAAAATTTCCGAGGTCTTTAAGTTTATTTTTTTTAACATTTTTTTCTCTTTAAAGTGCTTTAAATAAGTAATGTATCAGCATGATCTCAAAACTTAGAATTTATGTAAAAAGGTGTACCTAGAGCGTCTCACTTTTACCCTGACCCTTTCACCTACAAGAAATTACCTGTATTACTTTCTTGTTTATCCTCATAGCATTTCTTTAGGCAAAAAGAAATAAGTACAGATCTATCTTTTTGACTTCCTCATCTCTCTTACAAAAATAGAGCTGACTGTGCACATTGTTTTATGCATCATCTTCTATCTTTTGCACGACTTCCTCCTTCCTCTACCTGACTGTGTACTGTTCCAGGTGTGCTACTCCGACACCATTTACTTAAACAAGCTCCTTAAATGGATATTGTATTAAGTATCCATTGAGTATTTTGTTATTACAACTTTTCCCACTGAGAGAATCCTTGTAAGTGAGTCATTTTGTGTAGGCACACATAGATCTGTAGGATAGATTCTCAACAGCAAAGTTGTAAGTTCACCCAGAATGTTTATTTTTCATTCTGATAAATATTGCCAAATCGCCTTCCACAAGGAGGCATGATGTTGCCCCAAACCAGCAATATCCATGGCCGTCTCCTATTCTCCCCAAGGGCTGGAGTTTGTGCTCTGGTAGGTCAAAGTTGGTATCACAATGTAGCTCTAATTCATATTCCTCTTGTTATAAGTGAATCTGAGCATCTTTTCATGTCTCGGAGCCATTTGTGATTCTTTATCTGCCTATAATCAGTATTGATCTGCTGCCCTGGTTTGTTTTCTACTGGGCTTCCCATGGGTTCTGTTTTGGGGAACCTTGTCTCATTCAGTCCCCACCCTGCATGGCAACCATTGGAACATCCATTTTTCAGTCAGGTAGGGGGAGCTCCCAGAGTTCAGGCAGCTTGTCTGAGATCATACAGCTCACTGGGATGTGGGGCTGGTTCGAATCTATTTGTGTCTGACCCCAAAGCAACCTCTGCACTACGTCACCCTGACTCTCCAGCGGGACAAACCCCATCCGATGTCTGAGTCCCACTGCAGGATCCCAGGTCCGGAGTTAGGCTGCTCCTGCTAGAACGTCTCTGCTACCAGGACCCAAGCATCCTGCCCCACGTTCTCTCCTTTGTCTTTTCTTTTCTCCTGTGGTAAAACGTATAAAACACAAAATTGACCATTTTATCTTTTTGAGTGTATGGCTCATGGGCATGAAGTACACTCACCATGTCGTGCAACCATCACCACCATCCATCGCCAGAACTAGGTCACCTTCCCAAACTGAAACTCTGTCTTCATTAGACAGTTTCCATTCCCCTCCACCCCCAGTCCCTGGAAAATACCATTCTTTCTATGTCTATGAATTGCACGACTCGTGTAAGTGGAATCCTACAAATTTGTCCCTTTGTGACTGATTTATTACCGTTAGCATCATGTCCTCAAGGTTCATCCATCTGGTGCCATGTGTCACGATTTCCTTTCTTTTTAAGGCTAATATTCCACTGTATTTAAGTATCAGATTTTGTTTACCCATCCCTCCACTCATGGACACTAGGTTGTATCCACCTTTTGGCTACTATGAACAAAGCTGCTGTGGACATTGGTGCCTAAATGAAATAACTGCTAAAGGTCTTGCTTTCCATTCTTTTGAGCAAATACTCCAAAGGGGAACTGCTGGGTCATGTGGGAATTCTATGTCTGATTTTGTGAGGAATCTCCATATTCATCCCTCTGTGGACTCTAATCGCCACATCACTAAACTCACTCCCGGCCTCCCATCCATGTTCCAGAGAAGTCTTGGCTGCATCTGCAGAGTTGTCCCTGAACCAGCATTCTGAGGGGAAGGTTTTGAACCCCTGGAAGAAGCCCAATGCTCATGATCCCCTTGTTGGTCTTGCTCTGGTTGTCAGAGAAAAATTCAGACCCTTCACACGTGTTCTCTTTCAGGTGGGGAGGCTGCGCCCTTGACCCTTGTGTCCTGGAGCAGGTACCATTAATTGTGCCCACTGGCGTCCATGTCTCCATCTTCTGAGAAAAGCACCAGGTTTGCCCTTTGGGGAAGTCCCCTTGTGGCATTGCCCTCTTCGGGGGACTCAGCCAGCCAAGGGACCCTGCTTTCCCCTAAGCAAGGGCTCCAGGCATCAAGGAATCTCTCTCTTTGTCTCTCTGTCTCTCTGTCTTTCTCTCTCTCAACCTTCCCCTTTCTGTCCTCTCTAAGGACACTTCACATTCATCTCATGCCAGCAGAGTTTGCCTGAAGCAGCTGCCCGTGATTGCTTGTCACTTGTATCCCAAATTTTCCTGTCCTTCTCACATGCTTTGGTCTTTTCTATGACTCTCCCAATAAATCCTGGTTTTTGCATCAGGCATCCGGACCCAGTGAACTGACACACATCAAGCTCCCAGCCACAGAGGAGAAAAGGCACCCGGTCTCTTTTATGCACATATTGTCCTGCAGGGCACAGCTCAGTGTTCCTTTGCACCTCCAACAGCCTCTTCCTCACCTTTGGATTGTGTGAGGACCGGAGCTGACAACTGACATGCCACTCTCCTCTCTGCAGCCCAGAAAGGCCCATGCCTGTCTCCCAGCGGGGCGACCAGCCCTCCCCTTCCATGCCGCTCCTACGTTGGGCAAGCCTGCAGGGCTGTGGTAAATGTTTATCACATTGACTTGCGGAGAGGTGGGCGAGATCCTACGCAATTTGGGTTTTCCTCTGCCCAAACAGACAGTCAAGTAGATAATTAACTGATTCAAGAAGTGAGGGATTGACAGCAACTTTGAAAAACATAAACTGACAGAAGCCAGGCTCAGATGAAAGCAAAGGGAACAAGCTTTGTTGAACATTTCCAAGGAATTACAGAAAGAATGTTCAAAACAAGTCTAGAAAGTTCTCCGCTGCCATTCCAAGACCCAGCCCTCTGAGTATCTGAAAGGCTATTGATACTGGATGGAGCTTTTACCTAGTGGTGTGCACTTCCCCACCCCCCTTAGAAAACAAATGGATTACAACAGACTTGACTGCAGAGCAACAGGTTTTAGGGGAATAACATGAGATATTACAAAGAAAATACTGAGCTCTGAACGGGGGCCACCAAAAAATGACCAATAAGATGTGATCATCATAGTTGTTACTATCACTGTGGAAATGCTCTGGAGGATGCTCAGCCAGGGGTACTGAGGAGGGGCCAACACAAACCAGCCAGGGTTGAGTTCTTTGCAGACCAGCATTTCCCATGCACCCAGACAAGCACAATGGCCAGATGTTCTAATGGTACTGCTGCCTTCCAGCTGAGGCTCCCCCTGAAGCAGGCCTCGGCTTCCAGCTCTGGCATGGCTATCCTGGAAGGCTTCCCAGAGGAATAAGGCACGATGAGGACTTCAATAGTAAGACTTACCCAACATGGCCATGAGGGTAAAAAAACAAAGAGACCTCAGAAGACGCTGCAGTGGCGGACACTGTGCACAGCGTGTGATGTGGCATGGGGCCACTGGGTTTGGGTTCCTGGAGTCTGGAGCCTGAATCCTAGCTTTGCATAAGCTCTGACACCTAAGAGAAGTCATTCAGCTCCTCGGGACCTCAACTTCCTTCTCTAACACTAGAGATAAAATACTTGTGAAAGAACATATTTTAAAGTCCCAGGTAGAGCCTGACATATAGTAACTGCTTGATAAATGTTGGACGTTATTCTTCCCCAATTTTTATCAGAGTTCTGTGGCTCATGTCTTGTAACAATCAAGTTCAAATTTAGAATATGGATAAGGCCAGGTGAGAACTGGGACTTACTGAGAACAGCCCAAACCTGAGGCTGCAGTGACAGGATCCAGCCTAGTTGGTCCCACAGTCCTTAGCTTATCTGGGCCTCCCTGGAGAAAGAAGGGCAGCCCATGATGACTGGGACCCCTGGGCCGGGGACCGGGGCTGGAGGTGGCATGGAGGGCCAGAGGACCTCCATGCTTTCATGAAGGAGGGCCCCAGTGGGACCAGGCCTGGCTGGGTATCTTGGAATTCAACAGCTCAGAAAGGCTCTCCCTGGCTCCTCATTCTCAAGTAGCCTTTGATGGTCAGTTTTATGTGTCAGCTGGTCTTGGCTAAGGGTTGCCCCGATAGCTGGTAATACATTATTTCCAGGTGTGTCTATCAGGGTGTTTCTGGAAGAGATTAGCCCTTGAATCGGTAGACTGAGTAAAGAAGATCATCTTTACCAGCATGGGTGGGCGTCATCCAATCTGCTGAGAGCCCAAATGAACAAAAAGGCAGAAGAAGTGTGAATCTGCCTGTGAACTGGGACATCCATCTGCTCCTGCCCTTGGACATCAGTGCACCCGGTTCTGGAGCCATCAGACTCAGGTGGGACTTCATCTTTGCCTCCCCTGGTTCTCAGGCCTTTGGGCTTGGACTCGAACTCCCCCAATGGCTTCCCGGGCTTCCAGCTTGCAGGCACAGGTCAGAGGGCTTCTCATCCTCCATGATTGTGTGAACCAGTCCCTCATAAGAAAGCCCTGTCCAAGTACGTGCCTATTTTCTATTGGGTCTGGTCTCTCTGGGAAACCGTGACTTATGCATGTGCCCTCTCATCCAGAGCCTCTGCCTCACACACCATCGTGTCGCCCACCTTTACTTATTTATTGTCTGTCTCTCCCACAGGAAGGGAAACTTCACTGTGGGTGAGTATAGCTTACCCAGATGAAGGGACTGTTCTATACGATGAAGCCAGTGTAGAATGCATACCTCCCAGCTACCTCACGAGAAGGTGAAGGGAGTGGAGGTGCTCATCTATTGCTCCTGGCAGTTCTTGGCTCAGAATGCCTCCTGGGTAGAGAACACACCGAACACCCCACTTCTGTCCTGGCTCTAAGGGCCAGAGAAACTTCCCAGGCACCAAAGTGTAGGCTCCAGCAGGTGGATGTTGGGTAAGGGTACCCAGAAGGAAAAAGAGCCGGGCTAGAGTACACACAGTATCTGCTCTACTTCCATACTGAAAGCTTAGAAGATTATAGATGGGCCAGGGGAAGAAGTGATAAAGCTAAAAAGTGCTAGTCCATGGAGTGGTTTTCTGGGAGAAAGCAAGAACCCCCAAGGTTAGCTCTGATGCCCCACATCTTCTCCACCTCCGCCAGGACCTTCTCAGGAGTCAGAATCATCTGTCTGTCAGTCTCCATGTGGAGTGTCACCTTTCAGGGATGATGTCACTTGGCAGCCACCTGGAGGATGTTTTCTGAGGACCTGTCTCCTCAGCCAGGCAGCATTAGGCAACCCCACATCCTTCCGTCCTGAGCCCTTGTTCCCATGGATGGTTCACCCACAAATACACCCATTTTCTTATCTCTCTGCCTCTTCTAAGGTAAAAGGATGAGTCTAAGAAATGACTGGCTTCCTGGCACCCTGTCTGCTGCCACCTCTTAAAGGATATGCATGCAAAGGGGAGGGCTTCTGGCTATGTTCGCAGACTATGGTCAGGATCAATTAACCTCTTGGCATTTTCTGTCAAAAAGGGGGAAAAGAGAAAGAAGAAAATGTTGCCTAAATGGCAAGGTTGCTAAAATTTCTAGGACCAAGCCTTCATTTCAGCCAGTCTAGGACCCGGAAGTCTTCTCTGAGGACTGGCACATTTCCTGATCTTCCTTCCAGAGAAGGTCAACAAGGTAACTCCCCATGAGACAGAAGTCACGAGTCAGCCTTCAACCAAGGAACAGCCCAAGAGGAACCTACACTAAAAAATAGTTTCTCCATGCAATGCTGTAGAAATAGAGGTGGACACTGCCTACATACAGTTGAATAGATATGTACTTTATGGTATGTCTGTACTGTGGAATCTGACACGGCGATAAGAAAGAATGAACTGCAACAACACGCAAACACATGGATGAGATCCGCAAACATGACACTGACTGCGAGAAAGCAGACGCAAGAGCACATGCCGTCTGAGATAGCGTATAACTTCCTATACAGAAAATATAAACAGATAAAACTAATCTATGATGTTATAAGTTGTGGTGGTTTTCACATATTTCTGCACGTTTTTTTGCACTCACTTCAAAAGACAGAGCCTAATTACCTCCCCCCCTGGATATTGGCTGGACTTAGTGACCTGCTTCTAACAAACAGAATCTGCTGGAAGTGATGCCATGTCACTTCAAAGGCAGGCGGTAAAAGGGGTAGCTGGGCCTGGAGGAAGCTGGCTGTCATGTTGTAAGGAAGCTGGCTGCCTCCTTGCAGGGTCTGGAAGGGAGGTCCACGTGGGAAGAAGCTAAAGCCCCCCACAGTCAGCACCAAATGGCCAGGCACGTAAGCAAACCACCAGAGGAGTAGATTCTTTAGCCCCAGTCTAACCTTCAGATGACTGCACCCCTGGCTGATATATTGGCTGTGACCCCACTAAAGACCCTAAGTCACAGCCATTCAGCCAAGCTGGTTCCAAACTCCCGACTTGTAGAAACTGTAAAAGATAATTCACACATACAATTATTTTAAGCACTAGATAAGCAATCCAGAAGTCAGGATACTCATCCTTAGTATCTGAAACTCCTCGGACCTTGGCGTCAGTGTTAATGTTGTTTCTTGAATTGTGTGTTGATTTGACTGATTTTTTTAAATTATTAAGGTATACACTTGTGATTTGTGCACTTTTCTATATGCATTTTACATTTCAGTAAAAAGTCCAATAATGTTTCACAGACAAAAAATGTCTTTAACCCAACACTGATCCCTGTCTAATACAGTAAGATTACCACCCCCAGAAGTCACTGCTGGGATGCTTGGGGACATTACAGAGGGTCACATTCTAGACAGGTTGAGCCTTGTACAAACTAAGTTATTTCTTGTATGCAGACTCCATGAAGCCAGGCCAAGGCAGCATGAGGGAAGGAGCCCTTGAAAAGACAGCTGGCTTTGTCCTCCCTTCTATCCTAGATGGCTTCATTCCTCTCCCCAAATTAAGAATGGATTCAGGGCCGTGGCTTCCCATTAGCTCCAGAATGGGAGATTTTGAAATACACTTAACAATAGAGTGGGACAGCTTTCAGGCTTGCAAAACTGGCATCTGGACTCAGAATTGTGGGAGGATCCAGGAGGTTGGTGGGGACCCACCAGGGAGTCGGGGCTGGCTGAGCACCAACATTATGGTGGATGTAAGTGGTCCAGGCTGCGTTCATTTTATTTTCTTTCCAAATTCTGTATTTCTACTCTAGTATTTATCAATGTTGTGATCATTTTCCCCATCAGAGTTGACAAGTTGAGCTATTTCTTACCTTTTCATTTTTTCTTCTTTATTTCCCCAAGGCTTTGAATGGCTTGGGTCTTCAGCTTGACTGAGGAGGGCTTGTTTCCATGTATTTCCATAGAGAAGTGCAGCACTGATATATGCTTTATCTTGCCCCTGAATTTCTCCATCAGACTGGGTAAAGCCCAGCATCCTCTGGGGTCTTCTTAATGTTCTCCTCCTGTTTTATTTCCCAGTTTTCTAATTCTCCCCTTTATAATTCCTCCATGTGATCCCACTGTGTGAGACCACCTACCCAGGATTCACTATTCCAGCCCAGGACATTCCCACCTCTGTGATTGTACTCATCATATTTTACTTTTCCAGCATCCTCCAGTCCTTCAAAACCCTAGTAATCATCTCCTGACAGGAGTCTTCATTGGTTCCTTTACTAAAAAGAAACAGTTCTTTTTGTAACCCCACTTCCAGAAATCTCTCTCCTCTCCTTTTAAAGTTCCTTGTTTCTGTGTGACAAGGGGGTGTTCTGACCTGACTTTCCTGTTGGAACTAACAAAGGGTGGAGATGAGTTCTTGAGTGGTGAATGAAAGAATGAAGGTCCAGCATTGTGCCCAGCAGGTGTCCGGTTGATACTTTCAAGAGTGGTATAGGTGTCTGCATTTGGTTTCCCCAGAAGCTGACCCTGATAAAAGAATCAGACTGTAGGGGATGCTGATAAGTGGAGGGCAAGTTTAGGCAACAAAGGCTTCTTTGTCAAGATAGCTACTGCAATGGTGCCTAGAGCCATGGGAAATCCTGGGAAGCCCTATCTGAGTGGTGAGGACATCCCACTGTCAACAGTCATTGGTTAAGGATTGATTCTGGAGCATTCATTCTCTGGTGCTCCCAACTTCCATGTGCAGGATTTTTCTGGAACAAAAATCCTGAGGCACAGTGATGCAGACACTGGTACTTGGAAGTCTAAGTGGGTCAGTACACATGGGAAGAGTGATTTGCAATGGGTTGGGGTGGGGCTTGGTTATTCCTGGGCTCATCTCACTGAGCCATGGTCCTGAGGCTGGGATGATTCATACTGCAGGATCTGGTCTGCAGTTCCCACAGCTGCTGTGAGGAAAGACAGCCGGCCAGAGCCCAGGAGTCATGAAGACTCACAGGAACACTTAGGATCCAGGGTAGGCATCCTCCTAAGCAGATCCTTGTCCTCAGCAGGCAGGCATGCAAGATCTAACACGCGTCCATACTTTGGTGCCCGCCATGTTCTCCAGCCAGGAGAATTTCTTCCTCGGCCTTCTATTGTCTTCTCCTGTTAACACGTCTCTCCCCAGGGCAGCCAGCAGGCTGCTCGTCAGAAACATCTGTCCTGGGAAAGTGAAGTGTCCCATACAGCACCCATCCTCCAAGGAGGGACAGTATTTTGGTGGCTTATCCCTGATTTGTAATTATAGCTTAGGGGAGGTTTGAGCAAAGTCACCGACTGAGGTTGGAGCTTAATTGAATTTCCATTCGCGAGCCTTCCTATGTGCTGGATTGTGCATTGCATACCATAAAATATTCACTTCAGGTATTTCTTCGATTGGAACTCATAAAATCAGCAAGAACACAAAGCTCTATTTTTAAAACTCAATATAAACAGCAAAGCCATTGAAATCAAAAGCCAAAGTGGTATCTGTCATGCATTAAGAGTTCCTCCTTCAAGTAGGCAGAGAAAGTGGGGACAGCGTGTCAGAGAGGCTTTTAGAGGACATTACAGTTGACAGTCACAGGGCTCTATCTTGGGATGTTTGGAGACCAAAAGAATCTCAAGCAACGAGAAGTCTCCTTGTGTAAATACGCTTTCTATTTTGGAATCATTACATACATGCAGATGAAAATGGACGTAGCTGGAGTCGTTTCGATAATTTCTTATAAGTTGGAAGAAGAATTAACATGATCTCTGAAATGTTCCTGGCGGAGGAAGAAATGGTTCCTCTGGTTCCCCCCTTCACAACATGTCACCAACAATGGGAGAAGCAGCTTGAAACGTAAAGCTTCTCAAGGCCTAAGAATGCAGGGCCTTACCTTCTCCCCAAAGGTAGCAAAGCACAATGAAGAGAACCAAGCGACTGCCCACAAAGAGAAGACACAGAGAAGCATTCTTAGGATCTATGGACCCTCCTGGTTGGTGGATTCCTTACTAGCAGCTCAAGAAGTAGGTGAATGTGAATTCTGGTTTCCATTATTGTCTGGATCCCAGAGGCTGAGAACTAAAGGTTTCCCAGCATCTAACACATGTGAAATCTGAAGCCACATCGGCAGGTTCAAAACTTCCCACGAAATTCTGTTTAGTCCCAGGTCACAGCCAAGCCCTAGTATCCCTGACTTTCCTCATCAAATCCACTGAAAAACAAGAGGATCCAAGTCATCCTCTCTGACCAGGAGCTGGATACGTCCTTACCTTGAGCAGTGGACAAAAGGCTCTTTGCACGATGCCCTGGCCAGCTGCCACCGCTCATTCTGATTCTGGTGCTCAGTCCACGGATGTCCTGAACCATAGTCATCTGACAGCCTCTGTGGCCAAAGGGAGCTCCAGCTGGCTAATGTCAACTCTGCGAGACGTTCTAGAAAACACACCCTCTGGCCTGCCCTGCTTGTACCCCCTGGAGCACACAGGAAGAATCAAGCAACATCCTCCAGCAAAGGGCTGATCTAATAGGGAAAAATGGGATGTGGCCTCAAGTAGTCATACACTATTTGAGGCCAGCCAAGCCTCAGCCTCACGCTGTGTCAGAGCCTCACACTGGCCTCAGGGCTGGGCCACCAGAGATGTTCTGGAAAGGCATGGAGGTCAAGGTGGAGAAACACATGATGGCAAAGGAGCCAAAAGGTTTTCCTTCATTCCCAGTTGATGGTGAAGAACCTACTATGCTTCATTTCAGATTGTGTGAAATACCAGTGATGTGAGTCTCAGAAAAATGGTGACTCCTAGGACTGAGGCTTTGTCACTCGGTATTGACAGTCACGCCAAACTACTCTTATCCTGTTCCTCTTTAGAAAGTAGGGAGAAGCCGGATTCCTTCTCTCCTTCAGCTAAACCAGCAGGTATGTTCAGGGCGCCCTTGGGTGCTCAGCCCTACGCCAGCATCCGAAGAGTCTGCGGAGACTCTTCATGTAGCCCTTCAGACAGAAATGTCCTATATCTGGACCAAATGGACTAACTCCTTAAGGGAGTTAGTCCTATCTTAAGATGGGACCAGTATATTCCATCTGGTTCTCTCAGGCTCTCAAGCCAGGAGATAGAGCCTGTGCGTGGACCCCAGGCAACACCGTGAACCTCCTGGGACGTTCTTTCTCTTCCCATTCATAGGGCTCAGCCTGACAGCTACCCTCTTAAGAGGCCAAGGTGCTCTCCCTCACGTGGCTCCTCATTGCCGATCTTTCCGTCATGCTGCCCTCTTCCTTACTTTTAGGGCATATTTTATGATCTGGAATTTTATATTTGCTTAACTGCTTGTTGCCTGTCACACCCCCAAAACGCAAATGCCCTGAGAGCAGAGATCTATTTGGTCTGTCCTTTTCAACACGGTGACACAGAGAGCACGTCTCATGGAGAATGGGCTCTACTCTCACATATTCAGATGTGGTGAATGAACCAAGGTACAAACCTGCTGTGGTAATTTGACTGAATGTCAAGATGGTTGGCATCATTGGTTAACTTCTGGAAGCAACGAAGAAGGGAAAGATTGGCGTTGGCTTGGATTGGGAGAAAGGTAGATTTCAATGTGGACCTTAGATGGGTGGAGCTTGGCAAGGTGTAGTAGGGTGGACCTGCCAGGCAAGTAGAGGACAGGGGGCACAAAGGGACAGAATATTTAAGCCAAGTAGGCAGTGTGGAAAGGGGCTTGCCTCTGGGAATCCAGAGAAACCCCTCTGAGATTGTCCCCACCATCTCCAGCGCCTCTGAGAGCCAGCCCTCCCTTCTAGCAAAGGTGTCAATGTCCTGGCTGACACGTCCCAGAAGATTTATTGACATAAAAGACACCATTCTAAAGAGTTGGCCCAGGATCACACATCAAAATTGCGAGTTTGAAAGGATTAGAGACGTACTTTGGACACATATTTTATCTTGACTCTAGACTTAATTAAGATATTGCTAGAGCCATAAGGTAGACGAGCAAAGAACCAGCACTTTATTCAGCCATCCCCCATCCCTGTAGAAAAGAAAATAAACGCGGATTGCATGGAGTGAGGCATTCATAATTATTTCATGCAGAAAAAAAATGAATGAAGAGGTATCGGGAGCTCATGTCATCAATTTTGCAGGTCTCGGCTTAATCAGAACACCTTATAATGCTAAAACACCGTCCTCTTTATTCTAAGATGTTTGTAGGTATCATCAAATCAATATCAGTTGAAATACTCTTTAATGATGGGATCATTTCAAAATTAGACTAATTTTGATTAGCAACAAAAGCATTTTTGGAACAGAAAACCTGTAGCTTTCTCAGCTGATCCACGCTTCTCCTAACATTCAGGATTTTCTCTAAGGGGGAGAAAGCAGGATTTAACTTCCAGTGAACATTAATCCTGATTTTTCTTAGCGCCCAAGTTACGCTCAGGTATGTGAAGGTCTTAATGGAGTTCTTGACTCTGTAAAGGTCTCCGAGGTGCTGCTGGGGCCCACTGAGATAATTCTATAGCATGCGTTATTCCCAGGCGGTCACGAAATGGAAGAAAATAAGATACCAAGAGCTCAGTTTAAGAGTTCTCAACAATCCTGATTGTTGCTCTCTAGTGGATTCCAGCCACTCATCACCTCCATCCTGTACTTCCCCAGAAACCCCAACCTGGAGGCCCAAGGACCACCTTACATCTTGCCTACTCATGCTTTGTTGGCTCAAACTATTATTGAACCACGCGGAGTTTTTAGGGGAAACAAAATTAAGTTAGTTGCCTTTGTTTAAATATTGGGAAATTTCTTCTAAGGTTCAGATTTCCTCTTTTGAGACACTAAAAGATCCGAGTCACGATGCCAATCGCTTCCTAGCCAGTGTTCCCTCTCCCCTTCCACCCTTCCAACAGGGCCCTGGTTCTATTAGATTATTTCCACACCTTGTCTCAATGACTGATCCCAGACCCAGAAAGGGAGATGGCCCTCCTCAGTCAATCGGCTCTCCCACCATCTTCCTGGGGTGTGTTACTGGTCCAAGAGTGGCAGGGGGTCTGGGGTGGGGTGCATCCAATCAGACTGAAGGAAACGATTCAAACAGCCTGTGGTTGGAGAGAGAGTTATTCCCGTTCGCCCCAGCTGCTGTGGGCCAGCGGCCAGCCATCCTGAGCACCGTCAGGGAGGGGATTGAAGCCAAAGCTGACCTCAAAGCAGAAAGAAGAGAGACTCTGATTCTTGGTTCAACTATGGAACCACGGAAAGACTTGGATCCTTGGAGAAACTACAGAACCATGGATGTCTCCAGCCCAGTATCTGTGGATGTCCGGTTACATGAAACAGGTTTTTTTGAAAAAAAATCCTTATTCATAAGTTCATTTGGAGTCAGAACATAATGCTTTCTGCTGCTAGAGCAAACCTAACCTGAAGCTAGCAGCAGGGACTCACACCCCTCCTTGCAGTTACCAACCGTGGCACCCATAGTAGGGATCCCCGTGGCCCCTGACCATCTTCCCGACACCCAGGCTGAGCCTCTTGGTGTTTATCATCATGCTGGCGATGCTGTTTCCAAACGG